>NW_028270176.1:22680243-22702743 GCF_037043375.1 Chiloscyllium plagiosum | reverse complement strand
TGCACATCCCTGGACACTATGGGACAATTTAGCACGGCCAATCCACCCTAACCTGCACATCCCTGGGCACTATGGGACAATTTAGCACGGCCAATCCACCCTAACCTGCACTTCCCTGGACACTATGGGACAATTTAGCATGGCCAATCCACCCTAACCTGCACATCCCTGGGCACTATGGGACAATTTAGCATGGCCAATCCACCCTAACCTGCACGACCCTGGGCACTATGGGACAATTTAGCATGGCCAATCCACCCTAACCTGCACATCCCTGGGCACTATGGGACAATTTAGCACGGCCAATCCACCCTAACCTGCACATCCCTGGGCACTATGGGACAATTTAGCACGGCCAATCCACCCTAACCTGCACATCCCTGGGCACTATGGGACAATTTAGCACGGCCAATCCACCCTAACCTGCACATCCCTGGAACACAATGGGACAATTTAGCGTGGCCAATCCACCCTAACCTGCACATCCCTGGAACACTATGGGACAATTTAGCGTGGCCAATCCACCCTAACCTGCACATCTTTGGACTGTGGGAGGAAACCGGAGCACCCGGAGGTAACCCATGCAGACACGGGGAGAATGTGCAAACCCCACACAGACAGTCGCCCCCGAGGCAGGGATCGAACCCGGGTCGCTGGCGCCGTGAGGCAGCAGTGCTAACCCAGTGAGCCACCGTGCTGCTTGTTTTGGTGGCGGGGAGAGTGGGGAATCCACACCCTAGTTCATTCACGCCCCGTCCTCAGTCTGGGCTCCAGGTGATTCCAGGTCCCCCCCTCGCTCCCCCATCTTTCCCCCACTCCGTGGTACCAGTGGGAGGTGAGGGAATGGGTTATAGAAGCACATTCGCCATCTCTGATACTTCCACTGGTGTATCCGAGTTCTCTGTGTCTCTCTCTCTCTCTCTCTCTCTCTCTGTCTTTCCCTCCCTCCCCAGCACCAGGTACATTTGCATAGCACCAGCCAGTTGGCTCAAAGGGTGCAGACCTCAGAGACAGGCGCTTGCACAGTTTCGAAGGGATCGGGGTGAGGCATGGAAGGGAGTAGGGGAGCTTCATTCTGAGATTTGATTCTCTCCTGGGATGTGGCCATCGCTGGCTGGGCCTGCAGTTATTATCCCGTCCCTAGTTGCCCCCTTGAGAAGGTGGGGGTTCGCTGCCTTTTTAGAATCGCTGCAGTCCATGTGCTGCAGGTTGGTCATTGTGGGGAGGGGGGGTTCCTGAAATCTGACCCAGCCACACTGCAGGGTATGTTTCCAAGTTGGGATAGTGAGTGGAGGGGAACGTGCGGGGGACTGGTGTTCCCATGTATCCTTCTGGATGGAAGTGGTCATGGGTTTGGAAGGTGCTGTCTGAGGATCTTTGGTGAATTTCTGCAGTGCGTCTTGTAGATGGTGCACCCTGCTGCTGCTGAGCGTCGGTGGGGGGGGAGGAGTGGATGTGGGACCAGTCAAGATGGGTTTGCTTTGTCCTAGGGGCTACACTTTGGTGGGAGCATAGAACTTACGGGAATCATTCTGGTAACGAGGATTTCCAGGTACACGGGATAGATTGAAGGACGGAAACAGACCCTTCAGCCCAACTCGTCCAGATATCCCAACCCACTCCAGTCCCATTTGCCAGCACTTGACCCATATCCCTCCAAACCCTTCCTGTTCATACACCCCATCCAGATGCCTTTTAAATGCTGTAATTGTACCAGCCTCCACCACTTCCTCTGGCACCTCATACATCCTGCCTGGATGTATCACCACCTGGTACGGCAACTGTACCATTCAAGATCGGAGACGGTTACAGAGTGTGGTGAACTCGGCCTGGACGATCACAAAGGCCAACCTCCCATCTATAGGATCCATCTACCAGGCCCACTGTCAGGAAAAGGCCGCCGGCATTCTCAAAACTCCATCCCACCCTGGTAATGTTTTTCTACAACCTCTACCATCGGGGAGAAGGGACAGAAACCTGAACACACACACCAGCCGGTTTCAAAACAGTTTCTACCCTACTGTTGTTAGAATACTGAACGGACTCACAAACTCTTAACATTCGCCTGTCCCTGTGTTTTTGTGTTTGCTGCTGTTTACCTATTATTTACTATCGATGCTCCTTAACTCGGTGATCTGCCTGTATTGCTCACAGGACAAAGCTTTTCACGGGGTCTCGGGACACGTGACAATCAATTCAATTCGATTCAATCCATGCACACACTATCCTCTGCGCGAAACTGTTGTCCCGTTGTCCCTTCGTTGTTCAGAGACAGGATAGAGAAGGGAGCTTGACTGAGGTGCTCAAAATCGCAACAGCACTAGCCAGAGTGGATCAGGACAAAGCATTCCCATAGACGGAAGGTTCCGGGAACTGGAAGGGACAGGTTTGTCATATTGGTTGCCAGGAACACTGTGGAGATGAGGGGGAGGCAACTGAGGATTTGAAACTCACCTCCTGAGAGTCTGCCGGGGAGGAGCAAGTTTAATTGAGCTTGGGAGAGTGGGGGGGGGGGAGTCACAAATAGGGGCTCAGCGAGGGTGAGGGGTAGCGGTTCAGAGCACGGAAAAACGCCCTTCGGCCCATCAGGAATGTGCCAGTCCAAAAGGCCCCACCTCGCTACCCGAATCCCATTTCCCCCAGCACGTGGCCCGTGTCGGGAGAGGGTTTCTGGGACTGGTGAACTCTTCCCGGGCCACCCTCCCGTCGAGGGCATCAATCCACCAGGCCCGGTGTCAAGGAAAGGCAGCCCAGCATTCTCAAACGTTCTAGGGGGGTTCTGCCTCTCCCCCCATCCCCCGACGCTGATGGGCAGTGAGGTTCCAGATTTCCCTGCACCCTCTGGGGGAGAAAGGTGTTTCCTCACACATCCCTCCCTCAATTTCCTTCCCGTTTCCTTAAATCGATGCCAACACACTCCCCCTCCCCAGTCACTCCATTTTTGGGGGAAACATTTCTTCCTGTCTGTGCCCCCTCATCATTATATACACCTCAGTCATGTACCCTCCCCCCACTCCGCAGCTCTGAGGAAAGCGACCCCAGTCGGTCCAATCTCTCTTCAGAACCGGAACTCTCCAGCCCAGGCAACCCCCCCCCCAGATAAATCTAAATCTCCCCCACTCCCAGTGCTATCCCACCCTCCCTATAATGTGGATTCCCGAACTGCACACAGTACTGTAGCTGGGGCCTAACCAGCGTTTGAGACAGTTCCAGCCTCACTCCCTCCTCCCCAACTCTGTCCCCCCCCTCCCCGGTAATAAAGGGAAGTGTCCCGTGTCCCTCCTTAACCACTTCACCCGCCTGTCTCACTACCTTACGGGAGCGGGTAACACACCCACCGAGCTCCCTCTGACCCCAGGGCCTTCCCAGGGTCCTATTGCCCACCATCTACTCCCTTGCCCTGTGTGACCCACCCCAGTGCATCCCCTCACATTGATCCGCATTAAGCTCCACCCACCAACGACCATCCCACCTGACCAACCCGCCTATATCCTCCTGTAATCTAAGGTGCGAGGTGACGGACTGGCACTGGGCTGTTAAACCAGACGCCCAGCTAATGATCTGGGGACCCAGGTTCAAACCTGCTCCTCGGATGCTGCCTGACCTGCTGCGCTTTTCCAGCAACACGTTTTTCAGCTCACGTCCTGTCACGGCAGATACATTTGAATTCGACTATTTTAAAAAATCTGGAATTAAGAGTCGAATAATGAGCGTGAGTCCATTGTCAGGGGGAGAAAAACTCAAGTATCCTTGAGGGGAGGTAACCGCCAACTTTACCTTGTCTGGCCAGTAGGAAGGAGACCAGAATTGCACGCAATATTCCAGCAGTGGCCTAACCAATGTCCTGTACAGCCGCAACATGACCTCCCAACTCCTGTCCTCAATACTCTGACCAATAAAGGAAAGCATACCAAACGCCTTCTTCACTATCCTATCTACCTGCAACTCCACTTTCAAGGAGCTATGAACCTGCACTCCAAGGTCTCTTTGTTCAGCAACACTCCCTAGGACCTTACCATTAAGTGTATAAGTCCTGCCCTGATTTGTCGTTCCAAAATGCAGCACCTCGCATTTATCTAAATTAAACTCCCTCTGACACTCCTTGGGCCAATGGGCTGATGGAGTTTAATTTAGATAAATGTGAGGTGCTGCATTTTGAAAAGGCAAATCAGGGTAGGATCTATACACTTAATGGTAAGATCCTATGTATCAGGGCTGGAGGGTTTGAGCTATAGGGAGAGGCTGAACGGCTGGGACTGTTTTCCCTGGAGCGTCGGAGGCTGTGGGGGGACCTTATAGAGGTTTACAAAATCATAAGAGGCATGGATAGGATAAATAGACAAGGTCTTTTCCCTGGGGTCGGGGAGTACAGAACTAGAGGGGCATAGGTTCAGGGTGAGAGGGGAAAAGATAAAAGGGAAAACCCTTTCACACAGAAGGTGGTGCATGTATGGAATGAGCCAGAGGAAGTGGTGGAGGCTGGTACAGTTACAGCATTTAAAAGGCATCTGGATGGGTATATGGAGGGACTGGGGGGCATTCTGGTGAAATTTGCTGATGATGCAAAGTTAGGTGGGCAGGCAGGTAGTTCTGAGGAGGTGGGGAGGCTGCAGCAAGATTTAGACAGTTTAGGAGAGTGGTCCAGAAAATGGCAAACGCGAGGTCTTGCACTTTGGAAAAAGGATACAGGCACGGACTGTTTTATAAACGGTGAGAAAATTCATAAAGCCGAAGTACAGAGGGATCTGGGAGTGCTAGTCCAGGATTCTCTGAAGGTAAACATGCAGGTTGAGTCCGTGATTAAGAAAGCGAATGTAATGCTGCAATTATTCTCAAGAGGGTTGGATTGTAAAAGCAGCGATGTGCCACTGAGACTTCATAAAGCTGTAGTTAGGCCCCATTTAGAATCCTGTGTCCAATTTTGGGCCCCACCCCCCCCCCAGGAAGGACATACTGGCACTGGAACGTGTCCCGCGGAGATTCACACGGATGACCCCAGGAATGGTAGGCCTAACGTACGATGAACGGCTGAGGATCATGGGATTGTCTTCGTTAGAGTTTCGAATGTTGAGGGGAGATCGAAGAGGAACTTACACGATAATGCATGGCTTAGAAAGGGTGGGCGTTGGGAAGTTGTTTCTGTCAGCAGGAAGACTAGAACCCATGGACACAGCCTTTAGAATTAGAGGGGGTCAGTTTAGAACGGAAATGAGGAGACATTTCTTCAGCCAGAGAGTGGTGGGCCTGTGGAATTCATTACCGCGGAGCGCAGTAGAGGCCGGGACGCTAAATGTCTTCAAGACAGAGATTGATCTCTCAAGGAAATAAGGGCTACGGGGAGAGTGCGGGTCAGTGGAGTTGAAATGCCCATCAGCCATGATTAAATGGCGGAGTGGGCCCGATGGGCCGAATGGCCTTACTTCCGCTCTGACGTCTTATGGTTTGTGACTATTAAAGGGTTTAGAAGGATATGGGCCAAGCGCTGGCAAATGGGACTAGATTGGGTTGGGATAACATGGACGGGTTGGACTGGAGGGTCTGTTTCTGTGCTGTACATCTCTCTGACTCTATGGCACGTGACTCCAGACCCACAGCGATGTGGTTGACCCTCAACTGCCCTCTGGGCAATTAGGGATGGGCTCTGAATGCTAAGCCAACGATGCCCTAATAGTGTGAGTGAATACTTTTTAAAAAGGTCTGCCCTCTTCACTATCTACCCTCCCAAGAACAGTGATGGAGTTCAAGGGGTTATTTCGGTGTCAGTAAGGACGGTGGGAGGGAGGGAGTTCATGGATGTCTTGTCAGGGAGGGGCAGGGATGTTTCGGTCAGTCAGATGATAGTGGCGTAGGTAAGTCTGGAGGGGCTGAGGTTTCTGTCGAAAGTGTGCGAGAGGGAATGCAATTGTGCCATTATTTCACATCTGGTAGAGCAACAGAACACTATCAAAGGCTAACCCAAAAAAACACACACACACACACACAAAAATGATCGATACTCGATTTAGCCTGCTAATTTACAGCTTTTCTTCGCCTGTCACCGCCTGATGTATGTGATCTCACCCCAGGGGTCAAGGCAGGAATCAAAGATAAGTCTGCTCCACAGTTAACAATAGTCTCAATTGAATCTCATTCACTGACAAAAATGCGCTTTGATAGAACTGCTGTTCCCACATGTTGCAAAACAGCTCGAGCAATTTGCAACAAACAGTTGTGAAAATCGAAGATTCCTTCACTGCCACCTCCGGGTGGGGTGGATTGAGATATTCAGGCCACGGGAACTCTGCAGTTATCTACAGGACTGACGCAGAACCACACACACGTACACACATACTCACACACACACACTCACACACACGCACACACGTACTCACACACACACACACACACACACACACTCATACACACGTACTCACACACACGCACACACGTACTCACACACACTCACACACACTCACACACGTACTCTCACACACACACACACACTCACACACACGCTCACACGTACTCACACACACGCACACACGTACTCACACACACACACTCACACACACTCACACACACACACAAGTACTCACACACACACACTCACACACACGTACTCACACACACACACTCACACACACTCACACACACACACAAGTACTCACACACACACACTCACACACACGCACTCACACTCACGCACACATACACGTACTCACACACACGTACTCACACACACACTCACGCACACATGCACGTACTCACACACACACACTCACACACACACTCACACACATACTCATACACACACACACACACGTACTCACACACACTCACACTCACACACACGTACTCACACACACACACACACAGACACACGCACTCACACACACACACACGCACTCACACACACACACACTCACGCACACATACACGTACCCACACATACACAGACTCACACACACACTCACGCACACATGCACGTACTCACACACACACACACTCACGCACACACACACGTACACACACACACACACACACTCACGCACACATACACGTACCCACACATACACAGACTCACACACACACTCACGCACACATGCACGTACTCACACACACACACACACACTCACGCACACACACACGTACACACACACACACGCACTCACACACACACACACTCACGCACACATACACGTACCCACACATACACAGACTCACACACACACTCACGCACACATGCACGTACTCACACACACACACACTCACGCACACACACACGTACTCACACACACACACACACTCACACACACACACTCACACACACGTACTCACACACACACTCACACTCACACACACGTACTCACACACACACACACACACAGACACACGCACTCACACACACACACACGCACTCACACACACACACACTCACGCACACATACACGTACCCACACATACACAGACTCACACACACACTCACGCACACATGCACGTACTCACACACACACACACTCACGCACACACACACGTACACACACACACACACACACTCACGCACACATACACACACTCACACACACTCACACACGCACTCACACACTCACGCACACACACACTCACACACACACATAGAGACACACACACACACACGCATACACACAGACTCACACACACGCACTCACACACACACACAGACATACACACACAAACATCCACACACATACAGAGACACACACACACTCACACACACACACAGACATACACACACAAACATCCACACACATACAGAGACACACACACACACAGACATACACACACAAACATCCACACACATACAGAGACACACACACACACACACATACACAGAGACACACACACGCATACACACAGACACACACACACGCACTCACACACGCACTCAAACACACACAGACATACACACACAAACATCCACACACAGACACGCACTCACACACACATGCACTCACACACACACAAACATCCACACACACGCACTCACACACACAGTCACACACACACAAACATCCACACACACATGCACAGAAACACGCATACACTCACACACGCATACACACAGACACACACACAGACACACTCATACAGACACATACATACACAGACAGACACACAAACACACAGACACATACATACACACACACATAGACACACACATATAAGCATACACACATACACAGAGACACACACATACACACACAGACACACATGCACATTAGATTAGATTAGATTACAGTGTGGAAACAGGCCCTTCGGCCCAACAAGTCCACACCGACCCGCCGAAGCGCAACCCACCCATACCCCTACATTTACCCCTTACCTAGCACTATGGGCAATTTAGTATGGCCAATTCACCTGACCTGCACATCTTTGGACTGTGGGAGGAAACCGGAGCACCCGGAGGAAACCCACACAGAAACGGGGAAAACGTGCAAACTCCACACAGTCAGTTGCCTGAGGCGGGAATTGAACCCGGGTCTCAGGCGCTGTGAGGCAGCAGTGCGAACCACTGGGCCACAGACACACACATGCATACATAAATACACGAACACACACAGACACACACATAGACACATATACACACACACACGTACACAGAGTCACACACACAGAGACACATACATACACACAGGCACATATACGCATACACACACACACACACAGGAACACACACACACATACAGTCACACATATACACTCATACACACAGATACACACACATTCACTCACAAACACACATACACACACACACAGGAACACACATACATACACATGCATACACACAGACACATACACACACGCACACACAGAAACATACACACACTCACTCACACACAGACACATAGACATACACACACACACTCATATGCACACAGACACACACACACATGCATACACAGACAAACAAACACACACGCACACACACATAGATACTCACACACTCATACTCACACACCCAGGCACGGACACAGACAGAGACACACACAGAAAAACACCGATACACATACACACTCTTACGTGCGCACACACAGTCACACACACGCATACACTTACACCCACATACACACACACATGCAGCAACACAAACACACACTCGTCTATCTCTCACTGTCACTGACACTTTTCCTCTCCATCTGTCGCTCACCTTCACTCTGTCTGTCACTCTTCCATATCAACATGTCTGTCCCTGTCACTCTTTCGTTCATTCCTTGTTTCTTTCTGTCACTCTGTCATCGAGTCAGACAGTCCTACAGCACAGACGCAGACCCTTCGACCCAACCATAGTCCCAAACTAACCCAGTCCCAGCTGCCTGCTCCTGGCCCATATCCCTCCCAACCTTTCCTGTTCATGTCCTTATCCAAATGGCTGTTAAACGTTGTAACTGTCCCCGCATCCACGTCAATCACTATCCGTGTAAAAAAAAAAATCACTCCTCATGTCCTTTTTAAATCTTTCTCCTCCCTCCGTACAAAAACACACCCCCTGGGTTGGAATTGCCCCACACTAGGGAAAAGACACTTGCCATTTCTCCTCGGGATTTTGTAAACCTCTCTAAGGTCACCCCTCAAACTCCAACGCTCCAGGGAAAACAGCCCCAGCCAATCCAGCCTCTCTTTATAACTCAAACTCTCCACATCCAGCAACATCCTGGGAAATCTCTTCTGACCCCCTCTCCAGCTTTAATACTATCCTTCCTCTAACAGGGTGACCACAACAGGATACAGTTACTCCAGAAGACTTCATACCAACGCTTACTTCTCACATCTGTCACACTCTCTGTGTTCCTGTGTGTGTCACCCTCTCTCGGTCACTCTTTCTATCGCTGGCTCTGTCACTGTCACACTCTATCATTCTCTGTCACTCTTCATCTGTCGATATCTGTCTCTTGTCCTCATCATTCTTCGTCATAGAGTCATAGTCATAGAGATGTACAGCACTGTTCAGTGCTGTGGAATGCTTTCTAGGTGACAGAGGTGAGGGGGAAAGCCATCCTGTTTTCCCAATTCCTCCGGGATGCAGCATCTGCTCGGGTGAGGAGACGTTCCACTCGCGAGCATCCCAGATCGAACAATGTGCCTTTCCCCCCCCACCCGACATCCGCCACACTGCCTCCATTCCCCGTTCCACTGCTCAAAACCCCTCCCTCCCAAATCAATAAAGATAGAGACCCCCCCCCCACACCATGTCCTCACCTACCACCCTACCGGTCTCCACATCCAACGTGTAATCCTTAAACACTTCCGCCAACTTCCAACAGTCTCCCCCATCAAGAACATCTCCCCTTCCCCATCCTTCCCTGCCTTCCACAAGGACCGTTCCCCTTTGACAGTTTACACCACCGTCCCCACCGATTCCCCCTGAACCCCCAGGTCCCTGCCCCTGCCACCGGAAACGGTGGTACAACACCATCCCCCTCACCTCCATCCAGGGCCCCAAACAGTCCGTCCAGGTGAGACAGAGGGTCACCTGCCTCTCCCGCCAACCGAGTTTACAGGATCCGGTGTGTTGTTCTCCTCATCGGGGAGACCAAACGCAAACTTAGGGACCGGCTCACCGAGCATCTCAGCTGGGCCTGTCGGGGCTGGCCTAACCTCCCAGTCCCCACCCATTTCAATTCCTCTTCCCACTCCGTCTCTGCCGTGCCCATCCTCGGCCTCCTCCATTGCCCGAGTGAATCAGGCCACAGATTGGAGGAACCCCACCACCTCATCTTCCGCCTGGGCAGCCGACACGCCCGGAGGACCCAACACTGAGTTCTCCAATTTCAAATAGCCATCCCTCCCCATCACACCCCACCCCCCGACTCCCTTCGCATCCCCTCCCCCTCCCTTCACATCCCTTCCCCCTCCCTTCACATCCCCTCCCCCTCCCTTCACATCCCCTCCCCCTCCCTTCCCACCCCCCCGACTCCCTCCCCATCCCCTCCCCCTCCCATCCCCTCCCCCTCCCATCACATCCCCTCCCCATCCCTTCCCATTCCTCAACTCCCTTCCCATCCCCCCGACTCCCTTCGCCTCCCCCTCCCTTCCCATCCCCCCAACTCCCTTCCCCTCCCTTCCCATTCCTCAACTCCCTTCCCACCTCCCAACTCCCTTCCCCTCCCCCTCCCTTCCCATCCCCCTGACTCCCTTCCCAGGCCGACCCCCTCCCAACCCAGAAACACACCCTCCTTACCATGACTCTCACTGACCCTTCCTTTCAGCCACCAATCGGATCCATCCCTCTCATCGACCAACCAGGCCGTACCCTCTCCCTGTCTTCACCTATCACCACCTCACCGCCCTGTACCCCACCACCCCCTTTATCTGCAGCTCCACCCACCCCCCCGAACGAACCCCTCCCGTCCTGAAGGAGGGTTACAACCAAAATGTTCACTCCCACCTCCTGATGCTGCCTGTCTTGCTGTGTTCCCCCAGCCTCCTGCCTGTCCCTCCTGATGCTGCCTGTCTTGCTGTGTTCCTCCTGCCTGTCCCTCCTGATGCTGCCTGCCTTGCTGTGTTCCCCAGCCTCCTGCCTGTCCCTCCTGATGCTGCCTGCCTTGCTGTGTTCCTCCTGCCTGTCCCTCCTGATACTGCCTGCCTTGGTATGTTCCCCCAGCCTCCTGCCTGTCCCTCCTGATGCTGCCTGCCTTGCTGTGTTCCCCAGCCTCCTGCCTGTCCCTCCTGATGCTGCCTGCCTTGCTGTGTTCCCCCAGCCTCCTGCCTGTCCCTCCTGATGCTGCCTGCCTTGCTGTGTTCCTCCTGCCTGTCCCTCCTGATGCTGCCTGTCTTGCTGTGTTCCCCCAGCCTCCTGCCTGTCCCTCCTGATGCTGCCTGCCTTGCTGTTTTCCCCCAGCCTCCTGCCTGTCCCTCCTGATGCTGCCTGCCTTGCTGTGTTCCCCCAGCCTCCTGCCTGTCCCTCCTGATACTGCCTGCCTTGCTGTGTTCCCCCAGCCTCCTGCCTGTCCCTCCTGATGCTGCCTGCCTCGCTGTGTTCCCCCAGCCTCCTGCCTGTCCCTCCTGATGCTGCCTGCCTCGCTGTGTTCCCCCAGCCTCCTGCCTGTCCCTCCTGATGCTGCCTGTCTTGCTGTGTTCCCCCAGCCTCCTGCCTGTCCCTCCTGATGCTGCCTGCCTTGCTGTGTTCCCCCAGCCTCCTGCCTGTCCCTCCTGATGCTGCCTGCCTGGCTGTGTTCCCCCAGCCTCCTGCCTGTCCCTCCTGATGCTGCCTGCCTTGCTGTGTTCCCCCAGCCTCCTGCCTGTCCCTCCTGATGCTGCCTGCCTTGGTATGTTCCCCCAGCCTCCTGCCTGTCCCTCCTGATGCTGCCTGCCTTGGTATGTTCCCCCAGCCTCCTGCCTGTCCCTCCTGATGCTGCCTGCCTTGCTGTGTTCCCCCAGCCTCCTGCCTGTCCCTCCTGATGCTGCCTGCCTGGCTGTGTTCTCCCAGCCTCCTGCCTGTCCCTCCTGATGCTGCCTGCCTTGCTGTGTTCCCCCAGCCTCCTGCCTGTCCCTCCTGATGCTGCCTGCCTTGCTGTGTTCTCCCAGCCTCCTGCCTGTCCCTCCTGATGCTGCCTGCCTTGCTGTGTTCCCCCAGCCTCCTGCCTGTCCCTCCTGATGCTGCCTGTCTTGCTGTGTTCCCCCAGCCTCCTGCCTGTCCCTCCTGATGCTGCCTGCCTTGCTGTGTTCCCCCAGCCTCCTGCCTGTCCCTCCTGATGCTGCCTGCCTTGCTGTGTTCCCCCAGCCTCCTGCCTGTCCCTCCTGATGCTGCCTGCCTTGCTGTGTTCCCCCAGCCTCCTGCCTGTCCCTCCTGATGCTGCCTGCCTTGCTGTGTTCCCCCAGCCTCCTGCCTGTCCCTCCTGATGCTGCCTGCCTTGCTGTGTTCCTCCTGCCTGTCCCTCCTGATGCTGCCTGCCTTGCTGTGTTCCTCCTGCCTGTCCCTCCTGGTGCTGCCTGCCTTGCTGTGTTCCTCCTGCCTGTCCCTCCTGATGCTGCCTGTCTTGCTGTGTTCCCCCAGACTCCTGCCTGTCCCTCCTGAAGCTGCCTGCCTTGCTGTGTTCCCCCAGCCTCCTGCCTGTCCCTCCTGATGCTGCCTGCCTTGCTGTGTTCCTCCTGCCTGTCCCTCCTGATGCTGCCTGTCTTGCTGTGTTCCCCCAGCCTCCTGCCTGTCCCTCCTGATGCTGCCTGCCTTGCTGTTTTCCCCCAGCCTCCTGCCTGTCCCTCCTGATGCTGCCTGTCTTGCTGTGTTCCCCCAGCCTCCTGCCTGTCCCTCCTGATACTGCCTGCCTTGCTGTGTTCCCCCAGCCTCCTGCCTGTCCCTCCTGATGCTGCCTGCCTGGCTGTGTTCCCCCAGCCTCCTGCCTGTCCCTCCTGGTGCTGCCTGCCTTGCTGTGTTCCCCAAGCCTCCTGCCTATCCCTCCTGACGCTGCCTGCCTTGCTGTGTTCCTCCTGCCTCCTGCCTGTTCCTCCTGATACTGCCTGTCTTGCTGTGTTCCCCCAGCCTCCTGCCTGTCCCTCCTGATGCTGCCTGCCTTGCTGTGTTCCCCCAGCCTCCTGCCTGTCCCTCCTGATGCTGCCTGCCTTACTGTGTTCCCCCAGCCTCCTGCCTGTCCCTCCTGATGCTGCCTGCCTTGCTGTGTTCCCCCAGCCTCCTGCCTGTCCCTCCTGACGCTGCCTGCCTTGCTGTGTTCCTCCTGCCTCCTGCCTGTTCCTCCTGATGCTGCCTGGCTCTCTGTGTTCCCCCAGCCTCCTGACTGTCACTCCTGATGCTGCCTGCCTTGCTGTGTTCCCCCAGCCTCCTGCCTGTCCCTCCTGATGCTGCCTGCCTTGCTGTGTTCCCCCAGCCTTCTGCCTGTCCCTCCTGATGCTGCCTGTCTTGCTGTGTTCCCCCAGCCTCCTGCCTGACCCTCCTGATGCTGCCTGTCTTGCTGTGTTCCCTCAGCCTCCTGCCTGTCCCTCCTGATGCTGCCTGCCTTGCTGTGTTCCCCCAGCCTCCTGCCTCTCCCTCCTGATGCTGCCTGCCTTGCTGTGTTCCCCCAGCCTCCTGCCTGACCCTCCTGATGCTGCCTGTCTTGCTGTGTTCCCTCAGCCTCCTGCCTGTCCCTCCTGATGCTGCCTGCCTCGCTGTGTTCCCCCAGCCTCCTGCCTGTCCCTCCTGATGCTGCCTGCCTTGCTGTGCTCCCCCAGCCTCCTGCCTGTCCCTCCTGATGCTGCCTGCCTTGCTGTGTTCCTCCTGCCTCCTGCCTGTCCCTCCTGATGCTGCCTGCCTTGCTGTGCTCCCCCAGCCTCCTGCCTGTCCTTCCTGATGCTGCCTGCCTCGCTGTGTTCCCCCAGCCTCCTGCCTGTCCCTCCTGATGCTGCCTGCCTTGCTGTGTTCCCACAGCCTCCTGCCTGTCCCTCCTGATGCTGCCTGGCTCTCTGTGTTCCCCCAGCCTCCTGACTGTCACTCCTGATGCTGCCTGCCTTGCTGTGTTCCCCCAGCCTCCTGCCTGTCCCTCCTGATGCTGCCTGCCTTGCTGTGTTCCCCCAGCCTTCTGCCTGTCCCTCCTGATGCTGCCTGTCTTGCTGTGTTCCCCCAGCCTCCTGCCTGACCCTCCTGATGCTGCCTGTCTTGCTGTGTTCCCTCAGCCTCCTGCCTGTCCCTCCTGATGCTGCCTGCCTCGCTGTGTTCCCCCAGCCTCCTGCCTGTCCCTCCTGATGCTGCCTGCCTCGCTGTGTTCCCCCAGCCTCCTGCCTGTCCCTCCTGATGCTGCCTGCCTCGCTGTGTTCCCTCAGCCTCCTGCCTGTCCCTCCTGATGCTGCCTGCCTCGCTGTGTTCCCCCAGCCTCCTGCCTGTCCCTCCTGATGCTGCCTGTCTTGCTGTGTTCCCCCAGCCTCCTGCCTGTCCCTCCTGATGCTGCCTGCCTTGCTGTGCTCCCCCAGCCTCCATTGTAGTGACTCCCAGAACTAAGAATCTGCAGTCCAAGATCTCTTTTCTCAACAAGTCTCCCCAGGACACTACCACTCAAGGTGAATGTCCTGCTGGAAAAGCGCAGCAGGTCAGGCAGCATCCAAGGAGCAGGAAAATCCACGTTTCAGGAATGCTGAAGGGCTTATGTCTGAAACATCGATTCTCCTGCTCTTTGGATGCTGCCTGACCTGCTGCGCTTTTCCAGCAACACATTTTTAGCTCTGATCTCCTGCATTTGCAGACCTCACTTTCTCCAGGATGAATGTCCTGCCTGGATTGACCTTACTAGGAAGCGAGCTAGACAGAGAAAGAGAACAAGAGATAAAAAAAAACCGACAGAGAAAGAGAGCGACAGGGATAGAAAGAGAGAAATGGAAATATAGAAAAAGAAAGATAAAATGAAAGAGAAAAGTGAGGGATATGGATAGTGATAAAGGAGAGAGAGAGAGATGCAGGGATTAGAAAGAGAGAGATGGACAGACTGAGAGAGGGAGAGAGAGAGAGAGCCGTCGAGGAGATAGAAAGATAAAGTTGGAGACAGATAAAGAGAGAGGGATATGGATAGAGAGAAAAGAGACACAGAGAGAGAGACACACACACAGGGATAGAAAGAGAGAGATGGAAAGCTAGAGTGAGATGACAAGTGGATAGAAAGATAAAGTCGGAGGCAGAGAGAAAAAGATAAAGAGAGAGAGATAGATACAGAAGCAATGAGAGAGATAGGGACAAAAAGAGAGAGAGAGAGAGAGAGAGACAATGAGGAGGTAAAACAGTGAAGTGGTAGATAGAGAAAGTAAAAAAGATAAAGAAAGAGAGATAGAGGGAGATAGAAAGAGTGATGGAAAGGTAGAGAGACTGATGACAAGCTGATCGGACAGTAAAGTGGGAGATCGAGACATGAACAAATTATGACAGACAAGTTTGACAGGGGAAGCATGAAACAGCGAGAAGACTGATAAATGGATGGATGCAGAGAGATACGAGGGAGGACGGGAGAGAGTGAGAGAGAGAGAGAGAGAGAGAGCAAGTGTGTGTGAGAGAGAGAGAGATAAAGACAGTCAGCCACCAAAGTAGGTAGGACACAAGATAAAAGAAAGGGTGACAGAGAGAGAAAGAGAGGCAGTTGGCCCCATGGACCTGTGGGTTTTGGAAGGTGCCCCGACAGTGAGGTCCAGGGTGTGCTTTCCTTGATACTAACTCTCCCCGCTCTCAGTCACACAGTGCCAACCACCATCCATTAACAAGCGACACTGCTGGAGATGAGCTGCTGTTAATTGAGTGAGAGTTAACTGAAGCGGGGCCGGCAGGACTGTAATAAAAATGATAAGGTTTCTCAGCCTGGGAGTTTATGGATAACATCCTGTTGAACGGCTGATGGAGTGAACGCCCACACTCTCTCTGAGAATACTGATGCTGTCGGAGGGAGTGGGGCGGAGAGGGGGGGGAGGGGAGCCAGCCTCTGATGTGGTGAGGGAGTGAGAGAGAGAGAGAGATGGAGAGATAGTGAGGGAATGAGAGAGAGAGAGATGGAGAGGTAGTGAGGGAATGAGAGAGAGAGAGAGAGAGATGGAGAGGTAGTGAGGGAATGAGAGAGAGGGAGAGAGATGGAGAGGTAGTGAGGGGATGAGAGAGAGAGAGAGATTGTGAGGGAATAAGAGACAGACAGAGAGAGATGGAGAGATAGTGAGGGAATGAGAGAGAGAGAGAGAGAGATGGAGAGGTAGTGAGGGAATGAGAGAGAGAGAGAGATTGTGAGGGAATAAGAGACAGACAGAGAGAGATGGAGAGATAGTGAGGGAATGAGAGAGAGAGAGAGAGATGGAGAGGTAGTGAGGGAATGAGAGAGAGGGAGAGATTGTGAGGGAATAAGAGACAGACAGAGAGAGATGGAGAGATAGTGAGGGAATGAGAGAGAGGGAGTGAGATGGAGAGGTAGTGAGGGAATGAGAGAGAGGGAGAGATTGTGAGGGAATGAGAGACAGACAGAGAGAAATGGAGAGATAGTGAGGGAATGAGAGAGAGAGAGAGATGGAGAGGTAGTGAGGGAATGAGAGAGAGGGAGTGAGATGGAGAGGTAGTGAGGGAATGAGAGAGAGGGAGTGAGATGGAGAGGTAGTGAGGGAATGAGAGAGAGGGAGAGATTGTGAGAGAATGAGAGACAGACAGAGAGAAATGGAGAGATAGTGAGGGAATGAGAGAGAGAGAGAGATGGAGAGGTAGTGAGGGGATGAGAGAGGGATGAAGATATAGTGAGGCATTGAGAGACAGAGAGAGAAATGAGAGATAGGAAGGGAATGAAAGAGGCAGAGAGTGATAGAGCGATAGTAAGGGAATGAGAGAGATGGAGAGATAATGAGAGAATGAAAGAGGCAGAGAAATAAGGAGAGAAAGTGAGGGAATGAGGCAGCGAGAGAGATGGTGAGGTAGTGAGGGAATGAAAGAAGCAGAGAGAGATGGTGAGATAGTGAGGAAGAGAATGAGAGAGACAGAGAGAAAGAGAGAGGTGGAGAATGTGTTTGAAAAAGGCGGCTGGGAGAGAGTAAGGCGGGATGTGAGGGTTGACACTAAAGTGATGCACCTCACTGTGTGAGTTACCGAGTGAAAAGTTGGTGGATGCAGCGAGACCCTAAACGCAGACTCACATGGGGAGGTAGAGGGATCTGGTAAAGCGACAGGGAGTGGTAGAGCGAGGGAGAGAGTGGAGGAAGCATATAGATACTGAAGAAAGCAGAGTGTGGAGACCAAGGGCAAAACAATGAAAGGGGGAACAGGCAGAGAGGGATACAGAGAAAGAGAGAGGGATGGGAGAGAGAGAGAGAGAATGTGAGGGAAAAGGGAAGGAGGGACAGGTACAGGGAGAGAAGGAGAGAAGCAGAAGGGTAACGTCTGAATGGGAGATGTGGGACAAAAGTCCAAATGAGGGACAGAAAGTTCCAGGGGGTGAGGGGTGAGAGAGAAGAGTGTGGAATCAGGAGAGGGAGCTGATGAGAAAGGGAGACAGAGAGAGAAGGAGAGAGAGTTGGAGGGGAGTTGGATGCAGAGTTGGAGAGAGAGAGTTGGGGAACAAGGCAGAGAGAGAGAGAGATTGTGTTAAAGAATCTAACGGAGTGAGAGGAAACTGAAAAGCATAAAGATAGAAAGAGGTTAAAAAAAAAGAGGGAAAAATAGGCAAACAGACAGAAGAGTTGACGTGTAACAAGATAATGGGCATTCGAGGGAGTGAAAAAAATGAGTGAGGAACAGAGAGAGACAAAAAGAGAGATAGCGAGTGGCGACAAAGAGAGGTAAAGGGATACAAATGGTGATTGAGTCAGGAAGAGGGAAAGGGAGTGACAGAAATAAATAGAAAGCAGCAACAAAGACACAACCGAGAGGGTGAAAGAGGCGGGAAATTAAGGAGCACGATGAGGAAGGATGCAGGCAGACAGAGGTCCGAAAAGCTGAGAAGTCCGCAGGATAGCAGAGACAGTAAAAGAGAGCTCAGGGAGAAACCGCGTACAGGAGAGAACACCCAGTGTAAGAGAGACGCAGGAGCGAGCTGGAGGCAGAGACCGAGGAAGGGAGAGGGCACAGAATAGTGAAATCAGGAGAACAGGAGGGAAGATTAAGCACGGGGAAGGAGGGACACAAATGGGGAGAAATGGAGGCTGTAGATCAGGTAGAGAGAGTCACAACCAAGGAGGAAGAAACTGGTCTTATCTAAATGCAATTGAGCGACAGAACGGTCGGGAAAGTAGCATGTCGAATCAGATTGTTAGACTGAACCATTGACACATATTTGCAGTTCCTTCTCTCAGAGAGAAAATATATGTGCGTGTGTATATATATGTATAAAATATATATAATATATATTTATATTTGTATTAATAGAAACAGAAAATCAGAAGGAGGGATAGAGTGTGCAAAAGTGACAGAGTAACGTAAGATCTGGACCAGATGGGCCAATGGGCTGAGAAGTGGCAGATGGAGTTTAATTCAGATAAATGCGAGGTGCTGCATTTTGGGAAAGCAAATCTTAGCAGAACTTATACACTTAATGGTAAGGTCCTCAGGAGTGTTGCTGAACAAAGAGACCTTGGAGCGCAGGTTCATAGTTCCTTGAAAATGGAGTCACAGGTAGATAGGATAGTGAAGAAGGTGTTTGGTATGCTTTCCTTTATTGGTCAGAGTATTGAGTACAGGAGTTGGGAGGTCATGTTGCGGCTGTACAGGACATTGGTTAGGCCACTGTTGGGATATTGTGTTCAATTCTGGTCTCCTTCCTTTCGGAAAGATGTTGTGAAACTTGAAAGGGTTCAGAAAAGATTTACAAGGATGTTGCCAGGGTTGGAGGGTCTGAGCTACAGAGAGAGGCTGAACAGGCTGGGGCTGTTTTCCCTGGAGCGTCGGAGGCTGAGGGGTGACCCTATAGAGGTTTACAAAATTATGAGGGGCATGGATAGGATAAATAGACAAAGTCTTTTCCCTGGGGTCGGGGAGTCTAGAACTAGAGGGGCATAGGTTTAGGGTGAGAGGGGCAAGATATAAAAGAGACCTAAAGGGGCAATATTTTCACGCAGAGGGTGGCACGTGTATGGAATGAGCTGCCAGAGGATGTGGTGGAGGCTGGTACAATTACAACATTTAAAAGGCATCTGGATGGGTATATGAATAGGAAGGGTTTGGAGGGATAAGGGCCGGGTGCTGGCAAATGAGGCTAGATTAATTTAAAATAGCTGGTCAGCATGGAGGAGTTGGACCGAAGGGTCTGTTTCTGTGCTGTACATCTCTATGTTCACCAGCAAGCAGGAAGGTGGTTTGGAGTGTGTCTACTTCGACGCCAGGAGCATCCGGAACAAGGTAGGTGAACTTGCAGCATGGGTTGGTACCTGGGACTTCGATGTCGTGGCCATTTCGGAGACATGGATAGAGCAGGGACAGGAATGGCTGTTGCAGGTTCCAGGATTTAGGTGTTTCAGTAAGAACAGAGAAGATGGTAAAAGAGGGGGGAGGTGTGGCATTGTTAGTCAAGGACAGTATTACAGTTGCAGAAAGGATGATTGAGAACTCGTCTACTGAGGTAGTATGGGCTGAGGTTAGAAACAGGAAAGGAGAGGTCACCCTGTTAGGGAGTTTTCTTTAGGCCTCCAAATAGTTCCAGAGTTGTAGAGGAAAGGAAAGCAAAGATGATTCTCGATAGGAGCGAGAGGAACAGGGTAGCTGTTATGGGGTACTTTAACTTTCCAAATATTTACTAGAAATACTATCGTTTGAGTACTTTAGATGGGTCAGTTTTTGTCCAATGTGTGCGGGAGGGTTTCATGACATAGTATGTAGACAGGCCAACAAGAGGTGAGGCCCCATTGGATTTGGTACTGGGTAATGAACCTGGCCAGGCGCTAGATTTGGAAGTAGGTGAGCACTTTGGTGATAGTGACCACAATTCGGTTATGTTTACTTTAGCGATGGAAAGGGAGAGGTATGTAACACAAGGCAAGAGTTATCGCTGGGGGAAAGGCAATTATGATGCGATTAGGCAAGACGAAGGATGCATAGGATGGAGAAGGAAACTGCAGGGGATGGGCACAATTAAAATATGGAGCTTATTCATGGACCAGCTACTGCGTGGCCTTGATAAGTATGTGCCTGTCAGGCAGGGAGGAAGTGGTCGAGAGAGGGAGCTGTGGTTTACGAAGGAAGTTGAATCTCTTGTCAAGAGGAAGAAGGAGGCTTATGGGACGTGAAGGCTCAGTTAGCGCACTTGAGAGTTCCACGTTAGCCAGGAAGGAGCTGAAGACAGGGCTAAGAAGAGCCAGGAGGGGACATGAGAAGTCATTGGCAGATCGGATCAAGGAAAACCCTAAAGCTTTCTACAGGTGTATCAGGAATAAAAGAATGACGAGAGTAAGATTAGGGCCCATCAAGGACAGGAGTGGGAAGTTGTGTGTGGAGTCTGAGGAGATCGGGAAGTGCTAAACAAATTAGATTAGATTACAGTGTGGAAACAGGCCCTTCGGCCCAACAAGTCCACACCGACGCGAAACCCACCCCTACATTTACCCCTTACTTAACACTGCGGGCAATTTAGTATGGCCAATTCACCTGACCTGCACATCTTTGGACTGTGGGAGGAAACCGGAGCACCCGGAGGAAACCCACGCAGACACGGGGAGAACGTGCAAACTCCACACAGTCAGTCGCCTGAGGCGGGAATTGAACCCGGGTCTCCGGCGCTGTGAGGCAGCAGTGCTAACCACTGGGCCACCGTGTCGCCCACAAATGTTTCTCATCAGTATTCACACTGGAAAAAGACAATGTGATCGAGGAGAATACTGAGATACAGGCTACTAGACTAGACAGGATTGAGGTTCACAAGGAGGAGGCGTTAGAAATTCAGGAAAGTGTGAAAATAGATAAGCCCCCTGGGTCAGATGGAATTTATCCTCGGATTCTCTGGGAAGCCAGGGAGGAGATTACCAAGCCTTTTGCTTTGATCTTTATGTTGTCATTCTCTACAGGAATAGTGCCAAAAGACTCGAGGGTAGCAAATGTTGTCCCCTTGTTCAAGAAGGGGATTAGAGACAGCCCTGGTAATTATAGACCTGTGAGCCTTACTTCAGTTGTGGGTAAAGTGTTGGAAAAGGTCATAAGAGATAAGATTTATAATCATCTTGAGAGGAATAAATCGTTTGGGGTAGTCAACCCGGTTTTGTGAAGTGTAGGTCGTGCCTCACACGTCATACTGAGTTCTTTGAGAAGGTGACCAAGCAGGTCGATGAGGGTAAAGTGGTTGATGTGGTGTATATGGATTTCAGTCAGGGGTTTGATAAGGGTCCCCAAGATAGGCTATTGCACAAAATACAGAGGCGTGGGACTGAGGGTGATTTAGCGGTTTGGATCAGAAATTGGCTAGCTGAAAGAAGACAGAGGGTGGTGGTTGATGGGAAATATTTATCCTGGAGTTTAGTTACCAGTGATGTATCGCAAGGATCTGTTCAGGGGCCATTGCTGTTTGTCATTTTTATAAATGACCTGACTGAGGGCCTAGAAGGATGGGTTAGTAAATTTGCGGATGACACTAACGTTGGTGAAGTTGTGGACAGCGGGGAAAGACCTTGCAGGTTACAGAGGGACATAGATAAGCTGCAGAGCTGGGCTGAGAGGTGGCAAATGGAGATTAATGTGGAAAAGTGTGAGGGGATTCACTTTGGAAGGAGTAACAGGAATGCAGAGTACTGGGCTAATGGGAAGATTCCTGAGAGTGTAAATGAGCAGAAAGATTTCAGTGTCCATGGACATATATTCTTGACAGGGTGGATTGGCCATGCTAAATTGTCTCATAGTGCCCAGGGATGTGCAGGTTAGGGTGGATTGGCCATGCTAAATTGTCCCATAGTGCCCAGGGATGTGCAGGTTAGGGTGGATTGGCCATGCTAAATTGTCCCATAGTGTCCAGGGATGTGTACGTTAGGGTGGATTGGCCATGCTAAATTGTTCCATAGTGTCCAGGGATGTGCAGGTTAGGGTGGATTGGCCATGCTAAATTGTCCCATAGTGTCCAGGGATGTGCAGGTTAG
>NW_028270176.1:22445243-22502743 GCF_037043375.1 Chiloscyllium plagiosum | reverse complement strand
ACAACATGATTGCCCTATTTGAACGGCAGCGCAGTTATGATTAAAACGACGCTAGCTCAGTGTATTCACTGAGGCTGGAGTTTGAAGGAGCCGGTGTATAAGTGGTGATCCCCCATTCCGGAGGCAGTGCACCCACTGCCCAGCAGGCCCCAGGTTATGGCAACGTGACAAGCAAGAGGCAAGGGACGCCTGTGGGAATACCAGGGCTTTGGAGAACTGGGCTCACAGGGTGAGGCCTAGTGAAACAGGCACCAACCTGGGGCCCAGAGGGGGAGATAACAACAGGGCCTAGTGGAAAAGGCTTCATAACAGGGACTGGGCCTGGAGCCTTTGTCTGTGGGCCTTTAAGAAGGCCGAAACGAAAAGCCAAAACTGAGGCCTGGAGGAGCAGGATCCACCACTGGGAGTGAGAGGAGGAGCCTTAATACTGAGGCCTGAAGGAACAGGCCTGTGTTGAGGTTTAACAATAAAACACAATTTTCCACACCTCGCAAAGCTTACCTGGAGATAGCGATTAATTTTGTTCACTCATGGGTTATGGGCATCGCTGGCTAGGCCTAGGATTTATTGCCCCCTTGAGGTGGTGGTGAACTGCCTTCTTGACCCACATGGTATTGGGGGGGGGGGGGAGGAGGGAGTTAGCAAAATGGCTGAGTCACATGAGACAGAGGGTAGCGGTGAAAGGACGCTTTTCGGAATGGAGGGCTGTGACTCACGGTGTTCCACAGGGATCAGTGCTGGGACCTCTACTGGTCCTGGTCCACATCGATGACTTGGAAGAAAATGTAGCTGGGTCTAATTTGTAAGTGGATGACACAAAGACCGGTGGAGGTGCAGACAGTGGGGAAGATTCTCAGAGGATACAGCAGGATATAGATCAGTTGGGGGCACGGGCAGAGAGACGGACTTTAATCCAGTCAAGTGTGAGGTGAGGCGCTTTGGAAGGTCAAGTACAGGTGGGAACTATCCAGAGAATGGCAGAAACCTTGGGAGTATTGATCTGGGTGTGCAGGCCCACAGTGGAAGTGAAGGGTAGAGAAGGGAGTGAAAAAAGGCCTGTGGTACATTTGCCTTCTTTGGAAGCGACTTTGAGTGTTAGACCAGTTATGCTGCTGCTTTTATGGAACTTTAGTTAGGCCACACTTGGAGTGTTGCCTAGAGTTCTAAGCACCACGCTACCGGAAGGGTGCGGGTGCTTTGAAGAGGGTACAGCAAAGGTTTGCCAGGATGTTGCGTGGTGATTTCAGTGATGAAGGTTGGATAGACTGGGTCTGTTCTCACCGGAGTGCAAGAGGTTGAGGAGGGGTGCTGAGAGAGAGGTTTATAAGATTGTAGATGTCATGTGGAAAGTATGCGGCTTTTTCCCAGGGCAAGAGGGGGTGTCAATAAGTAGGGGACATGGGTTTGAGGTACTCAGGGGCTGGGTGGAGTTTAAAAGGGGCACATTTTTCACACAACGGGGAGTGAGCGAGTGGAGGAGGTGGTAGAAACAACATTCAAGAGGCAACTGGACGACAGGAAGGGAATAGAGGGATAGGGCTCATGTCAGTGAAGACAGTTTTAGTGGAGAAGGTGTCAGCACAGGTCTGGAGGGCCGAAGGGCCTGTGTCCTGTGCTGTATTGGTCTTTGTTTGGATTGGTGCTGTCTCCATACTTGTTTCTCGTAAACGGGAAGACAAGAGGTGTGGTTAGTGCGTCTGTGGATGATACCGAGATGAGTGATAACGTGGACAGCAAGGAAGGTCACAAAGATTACAAAGAGATCTTTATCAATGGGTCAATGGGCTGAGGAGCGGCAGGTGGAGTTGAATTTGGATAAACGTGAGGTATTGCATTCTGGTAAAACAAACAGAGACAGGATTTATACCATTAAGACGAGGGTCTTGGGGTGGTGCTGAAGAACAGAGAGACCAAAGGGTTCAGCTACATCATTCATTGATGTTTGATTAGATTCCCCCCCCCCCGCCCCGAGTATGGAAACAGGCACTTGGAGCCAACAAGTCCACACTGACGCTCCAAAGGGTAACCCACCCAGATCCTATATTTACCACTGACTAAAGCACCGAAGACCATGGGACAATTTAGCATGGCTAATCGACCCGAAACTGCACATCCCTGGGCACGATGGGACAATTTAGTATGGCCAATCCACCCTAACCTGCACATCCCTGGACACTATGGGACAATTTAGCATGGCCAATCCACCCTAACCTACACATCCCTGGGCACTATGGGACAATTTAGCATGGCCAATCCACCCTAACCTGCACATCCCTGGACACTATGGGACAATTTAGCATGGCCAACCCACCCTAACCTACACATCCCTGGGCACTATGGGACAATTTAGCATGGCCAATCCACCCTAACCTGCACATCCCTGGACACTATGGGACAATTTAGCATGGCCAATCCACCCTAACCTGCACATCCCTGGACACTATGGGACAATTTAGCATGGCCAACCCACCCTAACCTACACATCCCTGGGCACTATGGGACAATTTAGCATGGCCAATCCACCCTAACCTACACATCCCTGGGCACTATGGGACAATTTAGCATGGCCAATCCACCCTAACCTGCACATCCCTGGGCACTATGGGACAATTTAGCATGGCCAATCCACCCTAACCTGCACATCCCTGGGCACTATGGGACAATTTAGCATGGCCAATCCACCCTAACCTGCACATCCCTGGGCACGATGGGACAATTTAGGATGGCCAATCCACCCTAAATTGCACATCCCTGGGCACTATGAGACAATTTGGCACGGCCAATCCACCCTAACCTACACATTCCTGGGCACTGTGGTACAATTTAGCATGGCCAACCCACCCTAACCTGCACATCCCTGGACACTATGGGACAATTTAGCATGGCCAATCCACCCTAACCTGCACATCCCTGGGCACTATGGGACAATTTAGTATGGCCAATCCACCCTAACCTGCACATCCCTGGACACTATGGGACAATTTAGCATGGCCAATCCACCCTAACCTGCACATCCCTGGGCACTATGGGACAATTTAGTATGGCCAATCCACCCTAACCTGCACATCCCTGGGCACTATGGGACAATTTAGTATGGCCAATCCACCCTAACCTGCACATCCCTGGGCACTATGGGACAATTTAGTACGGCCAATCCACCCTAACCTCCACATCCCTGGGCACTATGGGACAATTTAGTACGGCCAATCCACCCTAACTTGCACATCCCTGAACACTATGGGACAATTTAGCACGGCCAATCCATCCTAAGCTGCACATCCCTGGGCACTATGGGACAATTTAGCATGGCCAATCCACCCTAACCTGCACATCCCTGGGCACTATGGGACAATTTAGCATGGCCAATCCACCCTAACCTGCACATCCCTGGGTGCTATGGGACAATTTAGCATGGCCAATCCACCCTAACCTGCACATCCCTGGGTGCTATGGGACAATTTAGCATGGCCAATCCACCCTAACCTACACATCCCTGGGCACTAAGGGACAATTTAGCATGGCCATTCCACCCTCACCTGCACATCCCTGGACACTATGGGACGATTTAGCATGGCCATTCCACCCTCACCTGCACATCCCTGGACACTATGGGACAATTTAGCATGGCCAATCCACCCAAACCTGCACATCCCTGGCACTATGGGACAATTTAGCATGGTCAATCCACCCTAACCTGCACATCCCTGGACACTATGGGACAATTTAGCATGGCCAATCCACCCTAACCTGCACATCCCTGGGTGCTATGGGACAATTTAGCACGGCCAATCCACCCTAACCTACACATCCCTGGGCACTATGGGACAATTTAGCATGGCCAATCCACCCTAACCTGCACATCCCTGGGCACTATGGGACAATTTAGCATGGTCAATCCACCCTAACCTGCACATCCCTGGACACTATGGGACAATTTAGCATGGTCAATCCACCCTAACCTGCACATCCCTGGGTGCTATGGGACAATTTAGCACGGCCAATCCACCCTAACCTACACATCCCTGGGCACTATGGGACAATTTAGCATGGCCAATCCACCCTAACCTGCACATCCCTGGGCACTATGGGACAATTTAGCATAGCCAATCCACCCGAACCTGCACGTCCCTGGGCACTATGGGACAATTTAGCATGGCCAATCCACCCTAACCTGCACATCCCTGGGTGCTATGGGACAATTTAGCATGGCCAATCCACCCTAACCTGCACATCCCTGGGCACTATGGGACAATTTAGCATGGCCATTCAACCCTCACCTGCACATCCCTGGACACTATGGGACAATTTAGCATGGCCAATCCCACCCAAACCTGCACATCCCTGGGCACTATGGGACAATTTAGCATGGCCAATCAACCCAAACCTGCACATCCCTGGGCACTATGGTACAATTTAGCATAGCCAATCCACCCGAACCTGCACATCCCTGGGCACTATGGGACATTTTAGCATGGCCAATCCACGCTAACCTGCACATCCCTGGACACTATGGGACAATTTAGCATGGCCAATCCTCCCTAACCTGCACATCCCTGGGGACTATGGGAAAATTTAGAATGGCCAATCCACCCTAGTCTGCACAGCCCTGGGCACTGTGGGACAATTTAGTACGGCCAATCCACCCTAACCTGCACATCCCTGGGCACTATGGGACAATTTAGCATGGCCAATCCACGCTATCCTGCACATCCCTCGGTGTTATGGGACAATTTAGCACGGCCAATCCACCCTAACCTTCTCATCCCTGGGCACTATGGGACAATTTAGCATGGCCAATTCACCCTAACCTGCACATCCCTGGACACGATGGTACAATTTAGCATGGCCAATCCACCCTAACCTGTACATCCCTGGGCACTATGAGACAATTTAGCACGGCCAATCCACCCTAACCTGCACATTCCTGGGCACGATGGGACAATTTAGTATGGCCAATCCACCCTAACTTGCACATCCATGGGCACGATGGGACAATTTAGTATGGCCAATCCACCCTAACCTGCACATCCCTGGGCACTATGGGACAATTTAGTATGGCCAATCCACCCTAACCTGCACATCCCTGGGCACTATGGGACAACTTACTACGGCCAATCCACCCGAACTTGCACATCCCTGAACACTATGGGACAATTTAGCACGGCCAATCCATCCTAACCTGCACATCCCTGGGCACTATGGGACAATTTAGCATGGCCAATCCACCCTAACCTGCACATCCCTGGGCACTATGGGACAATTTAGCATGGCCAATCCACCCTATCCTGCACATCCCTGGGTGCTATGGGACAATTTAGCATGGCCAATCCACCCTAACCTGCACATCCCTGGGCACTATGGGACAATTTAGTATGGCCAATCCACCCTAACATGCACATCCCTGGGCACTATGGGACAATTTAGTATGGCCAATCCACCCTCACCTGCACATCCCTGGGCACTATGGGACAATTTAGCACGGCCAATCCACCCTAACCTGCACATCCCTGGGCACTATGGGACAATTTAGTACGGCCGATCCACCCTAACTTGCACATCCCTGAACACTGTGGGACAATTTAGCATGGCCAATCCAACCTAACCTGCGCATCCCTGGACACTATGGGACAATTTAGCATGGCCAATCCAACCTAACCTGCGCATCCCTGGACACTATGGGACAATTTAGCATGGCCAATCCAACCTAACCTGCACATCCCTGGGCACTATGGGACAATTTAGCATGGCCAAAACACCCGAACCTGCACATCCCTGGACACTATGGGACAATTTAGCACGGCCAATCCACCCTAACCTGCACATCCCTGGACACTATGGGACAATTTAGCATGGCCAATCCACCCTAACCTGCACATCCCTGGGCACTATGGGACTATTTAGCATGGCCAATCCACCCTAACCTGCACAGCCCTGGACACTATGGGACAATTAACATGGCCAATCCACCCTAACCTGCACATCCCTGGGCACTATGGGACAATTTAGTACGGCCAATCGAGCCTAATCTGCACATCCCTGGGCACTATGGGACAATTTAGCATGGCCAATCCACCCTATCCTGAACATCCCTGGGTGCTATGGGACAATTTAGCTTGGCCAATCCACCCTAAACTTCACATCCCTGGGCACTATGAGACAATTTAGCACGGCCAATCCACCCTAACCTGCACATTCCTGGGCACGATGGGACAATTTAGTATGGCCAATCCACCCTAACTTGCACATCCCTGGGCACGATGGGACAATTTAGCACGGCCAATCCACCCTAACCTGCACATCCCTGGACACTATGGGACAATTTAGCATGGCCAATCCACCCTACCCTGCACATCCCTGGGCACTATGGCACAATTTAGTATGGCCAATCCACCCTAACCTGCACATCCCTGGACACTATGGGACAATTTAGTATGGCCAATCCACCCTAACCTGCACATCCCTGGGCACTATGGGACAATTTAGTATGGCCAATCCACCCTAACATGCACATCCCTGGGCACTATGGGACAATTTAGCACGGGCAATCCACCCTAACCTACACATCCCTGGGCACTATGGGACAATTTAGCATGGCCAATCCACCCTACCCTGCACATCCCTGGGCACTATGGCACAATTTAGTATGGCCAATCCACCCTAACCTGCACATCCCTGGACACTATGGGACAATTTAGTATGGCCAATCCACCCTAACCTGCACATCCCTGGGCACTATGGGACAATTTAGCACGGGCAATCCACCCTAACCTACACATCCCTGGGCACTATGGGACAATTTAGCATGGCCAATCCACCCTAACCTGCACATCCCTGGGCACTCTGGGACAATTTAGCATGGCCAATCCACTCAAACCTGCACATCCCTGGGCACTATGGGACAATTTAGCATGGCCATTCCACCCTCACCTGCACATCCCTGGACACTATGGGACAATTTAGCACGGGCAATCCACCCTAACCTACACATCCCTGGGCACTATGGGACAATTTAGCATGGCCAATCCACCCTAACCTGCACATCTCTGGACACTATGGGACAATTTAGCGTGGCCTATCCACCCTAACCTGCACATCCCTGGGTGCTATGGGACAATTTAGCTTGGCCAATCCACCCTAACCTACACATCCCTGGGCACTATGGGACAATTTAGCATGGCCATTCCACCCTCACCTGCACATCCCTGGACACTATGGGACAATTTAGCACGGGCAATCCACCCTAACCTACACATCCCTGGGCACTATGGGACAATTTAGCATGGCCAATCCACACTAACCTGCACATTCCTGGGCACTATGGGACAATTTAGCATGGCCAATCCACTCTAACCTACACATCCCTGGGCACTATGGGACAATTTAGCATGGCCATTCCACCCTCACCTGCACCTCCCTGGACACTATGGGACAATTTAGCACGGGCAATCCACCCTAACCTACACATCCCTGGGCACTATGGGACAATTTAGCATGGCCAATCCACCCTAACCTGCACATCCCTGGACACTATGGGACAATTTAGTATGGCCAATCCACCCTAACCTGCACATCCCTGGGCACTATGGGACAATTTAGCACGGCCAATCCACCCTAACTTGTACATCCCTGGGCACTATGAGACAATGTAGCATGGCCAATCCACCCTAACCTGCACATCCCTGGGCACTATGGGCAAATTTAGCATGGCCAATCCACCCTAACCTACACATCCCTGGACACTATGGGACAATTTAGCATGGCCATTCCACCCTCACCTGCACATCCCTGGACACTATGGGGCAATTTAGTATGGCCAATCCACCCTAACCTGCACATCCCTGGGCACTGTGGTACAATTTAGCATGGCCAACCCACCCTAACCTGCACATCCCTGAACACAATGGGGCAATTTAGTATGGCCAATCCACCCGAACCTGCACATCCCTGGGCACGATGGGACAATTTAGTATGGCCAATCCACCCTAACTTGCACATCCCTGGGCACGATGGGACAATTTAGCAGGGCCCATCCACCCTAACCTGCACATCCCTGGACACTGTGGGACAATTTAGCATGGCCAATCCACCCAAACCTGCACATCCCTGGGCACTATGGGACAATTTAGTATGGCCAATCAACCCTAACCTACACATCCCTGGGCACTATGGGACAATTTAGTATGGCCAATCCACCCTCACCTGCACTTCCGTGGGCACTATGGGACAATTTAGCACGGCCAATCCACCCTAACCTGCACATCCCTGGGCACTATGGGACAATTTAGTACGGCCTATCCACCCTAACTTGCACATCCCTGAACACTATGGGACAATTTAGCATGGCCAATCCAACCTAACCTGCACATCCCTGGACACTATGGGACAATTTAGCATGGCCAATCCAACCTAACCTGCACATCCCTGGGCACTATGGGACAATTTAGCATGGCCAATCCACCCTAACCTGCACATCCCTGGACACTATGGGACAATTTAGCATGGCCATTCCACCCTCACCTGCACATCCCTGGACACTATGGGACAATTTAGCACGGGCAATCCACCCTAACCTACACATCCCTGGACACTATGGGACAATTTAGCATGGACAATCCACCCTAACCTGCACATCCCTGGGCACTATGGGACAATTTAGCATGGCCAAATCACCCTAACCTGCACATCCCTGGGCACTATGGGACAATTTAGCATGGCCAATCCACTCTAACCTACACATCCCTGGGCACTATGGGACAATTTAGCATGGCCATTCCACCCTCACCTGCACCTCCCTGGACACTATGGGACAATTTAGCACGGGCAATCCACCCTAACCGACACATCCCTGGGCACTATGGGACAATTTAGCAAGGCCAATCCACCCTAACCTGCACATCGCTGGGCACTATGGGACAATTTAGCGTGGCCAATCCACCCTAACCTGCACATCCCTGGACACTATGGGACAATTTAGCGTGGCCAATCCACCCTAACCTGCACATCCCTGTGCACAATGGGACAATTTAGCACGGCCAATCCACCCTAACCTGTACATCCCTGGGCACTATGAGACAATGTAGCATGGCCAATCCACCCTAACCTGCACATCCCTGGGCACTATGGGACAATTTAGCATGGCCAATCCACCCTAACATACACATCCCTGGACACTATGGGACAATTTAGCATGGCCATTCCACCCTAACCTGCACATCCCTGGACACTATGGGACAATTTAGTATGGCGAATCCACCCTAACCTGCACATCCCTGGGCACTATGGTACAATTTAGCATGGCCAACCCACCCTAACCTGCACATCCCTGAACACAATGGGACAATTTAGTATGGCCAATCCTCCCTAACCTGCACATCCCTGGGCACGATGGGACAATTTAGCGTGGCCATTCCACCCTACCCTGTACATCCCTGGGCACTATGAGACAATGTAGCATGGCCAATCCACCCTAACCTGCACATCCCTGGGCACTATGGGACAATTTAGCATGGCCAATTCACCCTAACCTACACATCCCTGGACACTATGGGACAATTTAGTACGGCCAATCGACCCTAACCTGCACATCCCTGGACACTATGGGACAATTTAGCATGGCCAATCCACCCTATCCTGCACATCCCTGGGTGCTATGGGACAATTTAGCTTGGCCAATCCACCCTAACCTACACATCCCTGGGCACTATGGGACAATTTAGCATGGCCATTCCACCCTCACCTGCACATCCCTGGACACTAGGGGACAATTTAGCATGGGCAATCCACCCTAACCTGCACATCCCTGGGCACTATGGGACAATTTAGAATGGCCAATCGACCCTAACCTGCACATCCCTGGGCACTCTGGGACAATTTAGCATGGCCAATCCACCCTAACCTGCACATCCCTGGGCACTATGGGACAATTTCGTATGGCCAATCCACCCTCACCTGCACATCCGTGGGCACTATGGGACAATTTAGCACGGCCAATCCACCCTAACCTGCACATCCCTGGGCACTATGGGACAATTTAGCATGGCCAATCCACCCTAACCTGTACATCCCTGGGCACTATGGGACAATTTAGCATGGCCAATCCACCCTAACCTACACATCCCTGGACACTATGGGACAATTTAGCATGGCCATTCCACCCTAACCTGCACATCCCTGAACACAATGGGACAATTTAGTATGGCCAATCCACCCTAACCTGCACATCCCTGGGCACGATGGGACAATTTAGCGTGGCCAATCCACCCTACCCTGTACATCCCTAGCACTATGAGACAATGTAGCATGGCCAATCCACCCTAACCTGCACATCCCTGGGCACGATGGGACAATTTAGTATGGCCAATCCACCCTAACTTGCACATCCCTGGGCACTATGGGACAATTTAGCACGGCCATTCCACCCTCATCTGCGCATCCCTGGACACTATGGGACAATTTAGCATGGCCATTCCACCCTAACCTACACATCCCTGGGCACTATGGGACAATTTAGCATGGCCAAACCACCCTAACCTGCACATCCCTGGGCACGATGGGACAATTTAGCATGGCCAATCCACTCTAACCTACACATCCCTGGGCACTATGGGACAATTTAGCATGGCCATTCCACCCTCACCTGCACCTCCCTGGACACTATGGGACAATTTAGCACGGGCAATCCACCCTAACCTACACATCCCTGGGCACTATGGGACAATTTAGCATGGCCAATCCACCCTAACCTGCACATCCCTGGACACTATGGGACAATTTAGCGTGGCCAATCCACCCTAACCTGCACATCCCTGTGCACTATGGGACAAGTTAGCACGGCCAATCCACCCTAACCTGTACATCCCTGGGCACTATGAGACAATGTAGCATGGCCAATCCACCCTAACCTGCACATCCCTGGGCACTATGAGACAATTTAGCATGGCCAATCCACCCTAACCTGCACATCCCTGTGCACTATGGGACAATTTAGCATGGCCAATCCACCCTAACCTGCACATCCCTGGGCACTATGGGACAAGTTAGCATGGCCAATCCACCCTAACCTGTACATCCCTGGGCACTATGGGACAATTTAGCATGGCCAATCCACCCTAACCTGCACATCCCTGGGCACTATGGGACAATTTAGCATGGCTAATCCACCCTAACCTGCACATCCCTGGGCACTATGGGACAATTTAGCATGGCCAATCCACCCTAACCTGCACATCCCTGGGCACTATGGGACAAGTTAGCACGGCCAATCCACCCTAACCTGTACATCCCTGGGCACTATGAGACAATGTAGCATGGCCAATCCACCCTAACCTGCACATCCCTGTGCACTATGGGACAATTTAGCATGGCCAATCCACCCTAACCTGCACATCCCTGGGCACTATGGGACAATTTAGCATGGCCAATCCACCCTAACCTACACATCCCTGAACACTATGGGACAATTTAGCATGGCCATTCCACCCTCACCTGCACATCCCTGGACACTATGGGACAATTTAGTATGGCGAATCCACCCTAAACTGCACATCCCTGGGCACTGTGGTACAATTTAGCATGGCCAACCCACCCGAACCTGCACATCCCTGAACACAATGGGACAATTTAGTATGGCCAATCCACCCTAACCTGCACATCCCTGGGCACGATGGGACAATTTAGCGTGGCCAATCCACCCTACCCTGTACATCCCTGGGCACTATGAGACAATGTAGCATGGCCAATCCACCCTAACCTGCACATCCCTGGACACTATGGGACAATTTAGCATGGCAAATCCACCCTAACCTGCACATCCCTGGGCACTATGGGACAATTTAGCATGGCCAATCCACCCTAACCTGCACATCCCTGGGCACTATGGGACAATTTAGCATGGCCAAACCACCCTAACCTGCACATCCCTGGGCACTATGGGACAATTTAGCATGGCCAATCCACTCTAACCTACACATCCCTGGACACTGTGGGACAATTTAGCATGGCCATTCCACCCTCACCTGCACCTCCCTGGACACTATGGGACAATTTAGCACGGGCAATCCACCCTAACCTACACATCCCTGGGCACTATGGGACAATTTAGCATGGCCAATCCACCCTAACCTGCACATCCCTGGACACTATGGGACAATTTAGCGTGGCCAATCCACCCTAACCTGCACATCCCTGTGCACTATGGGACAATTTAGCACGGCCAATCCACCCTAACCTGTACATCCCTGGGCACTATGAGACAATGTAGCATGGCCAATCCACCCTAACCTGCACATCCCTGGGCACTATGGGACAATTTAGCATGGCCAATCCACCCTAACATACACATCCCTGGACACTATGGGACAATTTAGCATGGCCATTCCACCCTAACCTGCACATCCCTGGACACTATGGGACAATTTAGTATGGCGAATCCACCCTAACCTGCACATCCCTGGGCACTGTGGTACAATTTAGCATGGCCAACCCACCCTAACCTGCACATCCCTGAACACAATGGGACAATTTAGTATGGCCAATCCTCCCTAACCTGCACATCCCTGGGCACGATGGGACAATTTAGCGTGGCCATTCCACCCTACCCTGTACATCCCTGGGCACTATGAGACAATGTAGCATGGCCAATCCACCCTAACCTGCACATCCCTGGGCACTATGGGACAATTTAGCATGGCCAATCCACCCTAACCTACACATCCCTGGACTCTATGGGACAATTTAGTACGGCCAATCGACCCCAACCTGCACATCCCTGGACACTATGGGACAATTTAGCATGGCCAATCCACCCTAACCTACACATCCCTGGACACTATGGGACAATTTAGCACGGCCAATACACCCTATCCTGCACATCCCTGGGTGCTATGGGACAATTTAGCTTGGCCAATCCACCCTAACCTACACATCCCTGGGCACTATGGGACAATTTAGCATGGCCATTCCACCCTCACCTGCACATCCCTGGACACTAGGGGACAATTTAGCATGGGCAATCCACCCTAACCTGCACATCCCTGGGCACTATGGGACAATTTAGAATGGCCAATCGACCCTAACCTGCACATCCCTGGGCACTCTGGGACAATTTAGCATGGCCAATCCACCCTAACCTGCACATCCCTGGGCACTATGGGACAATTTCGTATGGCCAATCCACCCTCACCTGCACATCCGTGGGCACTATGGGACAATTTAGCACGGCCAATCCACCCTAACCTGCACATCCCTGGGCACTATGGGACAATTTAGCACGGCCAATCCACCCTAACCTGTACATCCCTGGGCACTATGGGACAATTTAGCATGGCCAATCCACCCTAATCTACACATCCCTGGACACTATGGGACAATTTAGCATGGCCATTCCACCCTAACCTGCACATCCCTGAACACAATGGGACAATTTAGTATGGCCAATCCACCCTAACCTGCACATCCCTGGGCACGATGGGACAATTTAGCGTGGCCAATCCACCCTACCCTGTACATCCCTAGCACTATGAGACAATGTAGCATGGCCAACCCACCCTAACCTGCACATCCCTGGGCACGATGGGACAATTTAGTATGGCCAATCCACCCTAACTTGCACATCCCTGGGCACTATGGGACAATTTAGCACGGCCATTCCACCCTCATCTGCGCATCCCTGGACACTATGGGACAATTTAGCATGGCCATTCCACCCTAACCTACACATCCCTGGGCACTATGGGACAATTTAGCATGGACAATCCACCCTAACCTGCACATCCCTGGGCACTATGGGACAATTTAGCATGGCCAAACCACCCTAACCTGCACATCCCTGGGCACGATGGGACAATTTAGCATGGCCAATCCACTCTAAAATACACATCCCTGGGCACTATGGGACAATTTAGCATGGCCATTCCACCCTCACCTGCACCTCCCTGGACACTATGGGACAATTTAGCACGGGCAATCCACCCTAACCTACACATCCCTGGGCACTATGGGACAATTTAGCATGGCCAATCCACCCTAACCTGCACATCCCTGGACACTATGGGACAATTTAGCGTGGCCAATCCACCCTAACCTGCACATCCCTGTGCACTATGGGACAAGTTAGCACGGCCAATCCACCCTAACCTGTACATCCCTGGGCACTATGAGACAATGTAGCATGGCCAATCCACCCTAACCTGCACATCCCTGTGCACTATGGGACAATTTAGCATGGCCAATCCACCCTAACCTGCACATCCCTGGGCACTATGGGACAATTTAGCATGGCCAATCCACCCTAACCTACACATCCCTGAACACTATGGGACAATTTAGCATGGCCATTCCACCCTCACCTGCACATCCCTGGACACTATGGGACAATTTAGTATGGCGAATCCACCCTAAACTGCACATCCCTGGGCACTGTGGTACAATTTAGCATGGCCAACCCACCCTAACCTGCACATCCCTGAACACAATGGGACAATTTAGTATGGCCAATCCACCCTAACCTGCACATCCCTGGGCACGATGGGACAATTTAGCGTGGCCAATCCACCCTACCCTGTACATCCCTGGGCACTATGAGACAATGTTGCATGGCCAATCCACCCTAACCTGCACATCCCTGGGCACTATGGGACAATTTAGCATGGCCAATCCACCCTAACCTGCACATCCCTGGACACTATGGGACAATTTAGCATGGCCAATCCACCCTAACCTGCACATCCCTGGGCACTATGGGACAATTTAGCATGGCCAATCCACCCTAACCTGCACATCCCTGGGCACTATGGGACAATTTAGCATGGCCAAACCACCCTAACCTGCACATCCCTGGGCACTATGGGACAATTTAGCATGGCCAATCCACTCTAACCTACACATCCCTGGACACTGTGGGACAATTTAGCATGGCCATTCCACCCTCACCTGCACCTCCCTGGACACTATGGGACAATTTAGCACGGGCAATCCACCCTAACCTACACATCCCTGGGCACTATGGGACAATTTAGCATGGCCAATCCACCCTAACCTGCACATCCCTGGACACTATGGGACAATTTAGCGTGGCCAATCCACCCTAACCTGCACATCCCTGTGCACTATGGGACAATTTAGCACGGCCAATCCACCCTAACCTGTACATCCCTGGGCACTATGAGACAATGTAGCATGGCCAATCCACCCTAACCTGCACATCCCTGTGCACTATGGGACAATTTAGCATGGCCAATCCACCCTAACCTGCACATCCCTGGGCACTATGGGACAATTTAGCATGGCCAATCCACCCTAACCTACACATCCCTGAACACTATGGGACAATTTAGCATGGCCATTCCACCCTCACCTGCACATCCCTGGACACTATGGGACAATTTAGTATGGCGAATCCACCCTAACCTGCACATCCCTGGGCACTGTGGTACAATTTAGCATGGCCAACCCAACCTAACCTGCACATCCCTGAACACAATGGGACAATTTAGTATGGCCAATCCACCCTAACCTGCACATCCCTGGGCACGATGGGACAATTTAGCGTGGCCAATCCACCCTACCCTGTACATCCCTGGGCACTATGAGACAATGTAGCATGGCCAATCCACCCTAACCTGCACATCCCTGGGCACTATGGGACAATTTAGCATGGCCAATCCACCCTAACCTACACATCCCTGGACACTATGGGACAATTTAGTACGGCCAATCGACCCTAACCTGCACATCCCTGGACACTATGGGACAATTTAGCATGGCCAATCCACCCTATCCTGCACATCACTGGGTGCTATGGGACAATTTAGCTTGGCCAATCCACCCTAACCTACACATCCCTGGGCACTATGGGACAATTTAGCATGGGCAATCCACCCTAACCTGCACATCCCTGGGCACTATGGGACAATTTAGAACGGCCAATCGACCCTAACCTGCATATCCCTTGACACTATGGGACAATTTAGCATGGCCAATCCACCCTAACCTGCACATCCCTGGGCACTATGGGACAATTTCGTATGGCCAATCCACCCTCACCTGCACATCCGTGGGCACTATGGGAAAATTTAGCAGGGCCAATCCACCCTAACCTGCACATCCCTGGGCACTATGGGACAATTTAGCACGGCCAATCCACCCTAACCTGTACATCCCTGGGCACTATGGGACAATTTAGCATGGCCAATCCACCCTAACCTACACATCCCTGGACACTATGGGACAATTTAGCATGGCCATTCCACCCTAACCTGCACATCCCTGGACACTATGGGGCAATTTAGTATGGCCAATCCACCCTAACCTGCACATCCCTGGGCACTGTGGTACAATTTAGCATGGCCAACCCACCCTAACCTGCACATCCCTGAACACAATGGGACAATTTAGTATGGCCAATCCACCCTAACCTGCACATCCCTGGGCACGATGGGACAATTTAGCGTGGCCAATCCACCCTACCCTGTACATCCCTGGGCACTATGGGACAATGTAGCATGGCCAATCCACCCTAACCTGCACATTCCTGGGCACGATGGGACAATTTAGTATGGCCAATCCACCCTAACTTGCACATCCCTGGGCACGATGGGACAATTTAGCATGGCCATTCCACCCTCATCTGCGCATCCCTGGACACTATGGGACAATTTAGCATGGCCATTCCACCCTCACCTGCACATCCCTGGACACTGTGGGACAATTTAGCACGGGCAATCCACCATAACCTACACATCCCTGGGCACTATGGGACAATTTAGCATGGCCAATCCACCCTAACCTGCACATCCCTGGGTACTATGGGACAATTTAGCATGGCCAATCCACTCTAACCTACACATCCCTGGGCACTATGGGACAATTTAGCATGGCCAATCCACCCTATCCTACACATCCCTGGGCAGTATGGGACAATTTAGCACGGCCAATCCACCCTCACCTGCACATCCCTGGACACTATGGGACAATTTAGCACGGGCAATCCACCCTAACCTACACATCCCTGGGCACTATGGGTCAATTTAGCATGGCCAATCCACCCTAACCTGCACATCCCTGGACACTATGGGACAATTTAGCATGGCCAATCCACCCTAACGTGCACATCCCTGGGCACTATGGGACAATTTAGCGTGGCCAATCCACCCTACCCTGTACATCCCTGGGCACTATGAGACAATGTAGCATGGCCAATCCACCCTAACCTGCACATCCCTGGGCACTATGGGACAATTTTGTACGGCCAATCCACCCTAACCTCCACATCCCTGGACACTATGGGACAATTTAGTACGGCCAATCGACCCTAACCTGCACATCCCTGGACACTATGGGACAATTTAGCATGGCCAATCCACCCTATCCTGCACATCCCTGGGCGCTATGGGACAATTTAGCTTGGCCAATCCACCCTAACCTACACATCCCTGGGCACAATGGGACAATTTAGCATGGCCATTCCACCCTCACCTGCACATCCCTGGACACTAGGGGACAATTTAGCACGGGCAATCCACCCTAACCTGCACATCCCTGGGCACTATGGGACAATTTAGTACGGCCAATCGACCCTAACCTGCACATCCCTGGGCACTCTGGGACAATTTAGCATGGCCAATCCACCCTAACCTGCACATCCCTGGGCACTATGGGACAATTTCGTTTGGCCAATCCACCCTCACCTGCACATCCGTGGGCACTATGGGACAATTTAGCACGGCCAATCCACCCTAACCTGCACATCCCTGGGCACTATGGGACAATTTAGCACGGCCAATCCACCCTAACCTGTACATCCCTGGGCACTATGAGACAATGTAGCATGGCCAATCCACCCTAACCTGCACATCCCTGGGCACTATGGGACAATTTAGCATGGCCAATCCACCCTAACCTACACATCCCTGGACACTATGGGACAATTTAGCATGGCCATTCCACCCTCACCGGCACATCCCTGGACACTATGGGGCAATTTAGTATGGCCAATCCACCCTAACCTGCACATCCCTGGGCACTGTGGTACAATTTAGCATGGCCAACCCACCCTAACCTGCACATCCCTGAACACAATGGGGCAATTTAGTATGGCCAATCCACCCTAACCTGCACATCCCTGGGCACGATGGGACAATTTAGTATGGCCAATCCACCCTAACTTGCACATCCCTGGGCACGATGGGACAATTTAGCAGGGCCCATCCACCCTAACCTGCACATCCCTGGACACTGTGGGACAATTTAGCATGGCCAATCCACCCTAACCTGCACATCCCTGGGCACTATGGGACAATTTAGTATGGCCAATCAACCCTAACCTGCACATCCCTGGGCACTATGGGACAATTTAGTATGGCCAATCCACCCTCACCTGCACATCCGTGGGCACTATGGGACAATTTAGCACGGCCAATTCACCCTAACCTGCACATCCCTGGGCACTATGGGACAATTTAGTACGGCCTATCCACCCTAACTTGCACATCCCTGAACACTATGGGACAATTTAGCACGGCCAATCCATCCTAACCTGCACATCCCTGGACACTATGGGACAATTTAGCATGGCCAATCCAACCTAAACTGCACATCCCTGGGCACTATGGGACAATTTAGTATGGCCAATCAACCCTAACCTGCACATCCCTGGGCACTATGGGACAATTTAGCATGGCCATTCCACCCTCATCTGCGCATCCCTGGACACTATGGGACAATTTAGCATGGCCATTCCACCCTCACCTGCACATCCCTGGACACTATGGGACAATTTAGCACGGGCAATCCACCCTAACCTACACATCCCTGGGCACTATGGGACAATTTAGCATGGCCAATCCACCCTAACCTGCACATCCCTGGGTACTATGGGACAATTTAGCATGGCCAATCCACCCTAACCTGCACATCCCTGGGCACTATGGGACAATTTAGCATGGCCAATCCACCCTAACCTACACATCCCTGGGCACTATGGGACAATTTACCATGGCCAATCCACTCTAACCTACACATCCCTGGGCACTATGGGACAATTTAGCATGGCCAATCCACCCTATCCTGCACATCACTGGGCACTATGGGACAATTTAGCACGGCCAATCCACCCTCACCTGCACATCCCTGGACACTATGCGACAATTTAGCACGGGCAATCCACCCGAACCTACACATCCCTGGGCACTATGGGTCAATTTAGCATGGCCAATCCACCCTAACCTGCACATCCCTGGGCACTATGGAACAATTTAGCATGGCCAATCCACCCTAACCTACACATCCCTGGACACTATGGGACAATTTAGCATGGCCATTCCACCCTAACCTGCACATCCCTGGACACTATGCGACAATTTAGCATGGCCAATCCACCCTAACCTACACATCCCTGGACACTATGGGACAATTTAGCATGGCCAACCCACCCTAACCTGCACATCCCTGAACACAATGGGACAATTTAGTATGGCCAATCCACCCTAACCTGCACATCCCTGGGCACGATGGGACAATTTAGCGTGGCCAATCCACCCTACCCTGTACATCCCTGGGCACTATGAGACAATGTAGCATAGCCAATCCACCCTAACCTGCACATCCCTGGGCACGATGGGACAATTTAGTATGGCCAATCCACCCTAACTTGCACATCCCTGGGCACGATGGGACAATTTAGCATGGCCATTCCACCCTCATCTGCGCATCCCTGGACACTATGGGACAATTTAGCATGGCCATTCCACCCTCACCTGCACATCCCTGGACACTATGGGACAATTTAGCACGGGCAATCCACCCTAACCTACACATCCCTGGGCACTATGGGACAATTTAGCATGGCCAATCCACCCTAACCTGCACATCCCTGGGTACTATGGGACAATTTAGCATGGCCAATCCACTCTAACCTACACATCCCTGGGCACTATGGGACAATTTAGCATGGCCAATCCACCCTATCCTGCACATCACTGGGCACTTTGGGACAATTTAGCACGGCCAATCCACCCTCACCTGCACATCCCTGGACACTATGCGACAATTTAGCACGGGCAATCCACCCGAACCTACACATCCCTGGGCACTATGGGTCAATTTAGCATGGCCAATCCACCCTAACCTGCACATCCCTGGACACTATGGGACAATTTAGCATGGCCAATCCACCCTAACGTGCACATCCCTGGGCACTATGGGACAATTTAGCGTGGCCAATCCACCCTACCCTGTACATCCCTGGGCACTATGAGACAATGTAGCATGGCCAATCCACCCTAACCTGCACATCCCTGGGCACTATGGGACAATTTAGCATGGCCAATCCACCCTAACCTCCACATCCCTGGACACTATGGGACAATTTAGTACGGCCAATCGACCCTAACCTGCACATCCCTGGACACTATGGGACAATTTAGCATGGCCAATCCACCCTATCCTGCACATCCCTGGGTGCTATGGGACAATTTAGCTTGGCCAATCCACCCTAACCTACACATCCCTGGGCACTATGGGACAATTTAGCATGGCCATTCCACCCTCACCTGCACATCCCTGGACACTAGGGGACAATCTAGCACGGGCAATCCACCCTAACCTGCACATCCCTGGGCACTATGGGACAATTTAGTACGGCCAATCCACCCTAACCTGCACATCCCTGGGCACTATGGGACAATTTCGTATGGCCAATCCACCCTCACCTGCACATCCGTGGGCACTATGGGACAATTTAGCACGGCCAATCCACCCTAACCTGCACATCCCTGGGCACTATGGGACAATTTAGCACGGCCAATCCACCCTAACCTGCACATCCCTGGGCACTATGGGACAATTTAGCATGGCCAATCCACCCTAACATACACATCCCTGGACACTATGGGACAATTTAGCATGGCCATTCCACCCTCACCGGCACATCCCTGGACACTATGGGGCAATTTAGTATGGCCAATCCACCCTAACCTGCACATCCCTGGGCACTGTGGTACAATTTAGCAGGGCCAACCCACCCTAACCTGCACATCCCTGAACACAATGGGGCAATTTAGTATGGCCAATCCACCCTAACCTGCACATCCCTGGGCACGATGGGACAATTTAGTATGGCCAATCCACCCTAACTTGCACATCCCTGGGCACGATGGGACAATTTAGCAGGGCCCATCCACCCTAACCTGCACATCCCTGGACACTGTGGGACAATTTAGCATGGCCAATCCACCCTAACCTGCACATCCCTGGGCACTATGGGACAATTTAGTATGGCCAATCAACCCTAACCTGCACATCCCTGGGCACTATGGGACAATTTAGTATGGCCAATCCACCCTCACCTGCACATCCGTGGGCACTATGGGACAATTTAGCACGGCCAATCCACCCTAACCTGCACATCCCTGGGCACTATGGGACAATTTAGTACGGCCTATCCACCCTAACTTGCACATCCCTGAACACTATGGGACAATTTAGCACGGCCAATCCATCCTAACCTGCACATCCCTGGACACTATGGGACAATTTAGCATAGCCAATCCAACCTAAACTGCACATCCCTGGGCACTATGGGACAATTTAGTATGGCCAATCAACCCTAACCTGCACATCCCTGGGCACTATGGGACAATTTAGCATGGCCATTCCACCCTCATCTGCGCATCCCTGGACACTATGGGACAATTTAGCATGGCCATTCCACCCTCACCTGCACATCCCTGGACACTATGGGACAATTTAGCACGGGCAATCCACCCTAACCTACACATCCCTGGACACTATGGGACAATTTAGCATAGCCAATCCACCCTAACCTGCACATCCCTGGGTACTATGGGACAATTTAGCATGGCCAATCCACTCTAACCTACACATCCCTGGGCACTATGGGACAATTTAGCATGGCCAATCCACCCTATCCTGCACATCCCTGGGCACTATGGGACAATTTAGCACGGCCAATCCACCCTCACCTGCACATCCCTGGACACGATGGGACAATTTAGCACGGGCAATCCACCCTAACCTACACATCCCTGGGCACTATGGGTCAATTTAGCATGGCCAATCCACCCTAACCTGCACATCCCTGGACACTATGGGACAATTTAGCATGGCCAATCCACCCTAACCTGCACATCCCTGGGCACGATGGGACAATTTAGCATGGCCAATCCACCCTACCCTGTACATCCCTGGGCACTATGAGACAATGTATCATGGCCAATCCACCCTAACCTGCACATCCCTGGGCACTATGGGACAATTTAGCATGGCCATTCCACCCTAACCTACACATCCCTGGACACTATGGGACAATTTAGTACGGCCAATCGACCATAACCTGCACATCCCTGGGTGCTATGGGACAATTTAGCTTGGCCAATCCACCCTAACCTAAACATCCCTGGGCACTATGGGACAATTTAGCATGGCCATTCCACCCTCACCTGCACATCCCTGGACACTAGGGGACAATTTAGCACGGGCAATCCACCCTAACCTGCACATCCCTGGGCACTATGGGACAATTTAGTACGGCCAATCGACCCTAACCTGCACATCCCTGGGCACTCTGGGACAATTTAGCATGGCCAATCCACCCTAACCTGCACATCCCTGGGCACTATGGGACAATTTCGTATGGCCAATCCACCCTCACCTGCACATCCGTGGGCACTATGGGACAATTTAGCACGGCCAATCCACCCTAACCTGCACATCCCTGGGCACTATGGGACAATTTAGCACGGCCAATCCACCCTAACCTGTACATCCCTGGGTACTATGAGACAATGTAGCATGGCCAATCCACCCTAACCTGCACATCCCTGGGCACTATGGGACAATTTAGCATGGCCAATCCACCCTAACCTACACATCCCTGGACACTATGGGACAATTTAGTACGGCCAATCGACCCTAACCTGCACATCCCTGGACACTATGGGACAATTTAGCATGGCCAATCCACCCTATCCTGCACATCCCTGGGTGCTATGGGACAATTTAGCTTGGCCAATCCACCCTAACCTACACATCCCTGGGCATATGGGACAATTTAGCATGGCCAATCCACCCTAACCTACACATCCCTGGACACTATGGGACAATTTAGCATGGCCATTCCACCCTCACCTGCACATCCCTGGACACTAGGGGACAATTTAGCACGGGCAATCCACCCTAACCTGCACATCCCTGGGCACTATGGGACAATTTAGTACGGCCAATCGACCCTAACCTGCACATCCCTGGGCACTATGGGACAATTTAGCATGACCAATCCACCCTAACCTGCACATCCCTGGGCACTATGGGACAATTTAGCATGGCCAATCCACCCTCACCTGCACATCCGTGGGCACTATGGGACAATTTAGCACGGCCAATCCACCCTAACCTGCACATCCCTGGGCACTATGGGACAATTTAGCTCGGGCAATCCACCCTAACCTGCACATCCCTGGGCACTATGGGACAATTTAGCATGGCCAATCCACCCTAACCTGCACATCCCTGGACACTATGGGACAATTTAGCGTGGCCAATCCACCCTATCCTGCACATCCCTGGGCACTATGGGACAATTTAGCACGGCCAATCCACCCTAACCTGTACATCCCTGGGCACTATGAGACAATGGAGCATGGCCAATCCACCCTAACCTGCACATCCCTGGGCACTATGTGACAATTTAGCATAGCCAATCCACCCGAACCTGCACATCCCTGGGCACTATGGGACAATTTAGCATGGCCAATCCACCCTAACCTGCACATCCCTGGACACTATGGGACAATTTAGCATGGCCAATCCACCCTAACCTGCACATCCCTGGGTACTATCGGACAATTTAGCACGGCCAATCCACCCTAACCTGCACATCCCTGGACACTATGGAACAATTTAGCGTGGCCAATCCACCCTAACCTGTACATCCCTGGGCACTATGAGACAATGTAGCATGGCCAATCCACCGTAACCTGCACATCCCTGGACACTATGGGACAATTTAGCATGGCCAATCCACCCTAACCTGCACATCCCTGGGCACTATGTGACAATTTAGCATAGCCTATCCACCCGAACCTGCACATCCCTGGTCACTATGGGACAATTTAGCATGGCCAATCCACCCTTACCTGCACATCCCTGGACACTATGGGACAATTTAGCATGGCCAATCCACCCTAACCTGCACATCCCTGGGCACTATGAGACAATTTAGCATGGCCAATCCACCCTAACCTGCACATCTCTGGGCACTATGGGACAATTTAGTACGGCCAATCCACCCTAACCTGCACATCCCTGGGCACTATGGGACAATGTAGCATGGCCAATCCACCCTATCCTGCACATCCCTGGGTGCTATGGGACAAATTAGCTTGGCCAATCCACCCTAACCTACACATCCCTGGGCACTATGGGACAATTTAGCACGGCCAATCCACCCTAACCTGAACATCCCTGGGCACTATGAGACAATGTAGCATGGCCAATCCACCCTAACCTGCACATCCCTGGGCACTATGTGACAATTTAGCATAGCCAATCCACCCGAACCTGCACATCCCTGGGCACTATGGGACAATTTAGCATGGCCAATCCACTCTAACCTGCACATCCCTGGACACTATGGGACAATTTAGCATGGCCAATCCACCCTTACCTGCACATCCCTGGACACTATGGGACAATTTAGCATGGCCAATCCACCCTAACCTGCACATCCCTGGGCACTATGAGACAATTTAGCATGGCCAATCCACCCTAACCTGCACATCTCTGGGCACTATGGGACAATTTAGTACGGCCAATCCACCCTAACCTGCACATCCCTGGGCACTATGGGACAATGTAGCATGGCCAATCCACCCTATCCTGCACATCCCTGGGTGCTATGGGACAAATTAGCTTGGCCAATCCACCCTAACCTACACATCCCTGGGCACTATGGGACAATTTAGCACGGCCAATCCACCCTAACCTGAACATCCCTGGGCACTATGAGACAATGTAGCATGGCCAATCCACCCTAACCTGCACATCCCTGGGCACTATGTGACAATTTAGCATAGCCAATCCACCCGAACCTGCACATCCCTGGGCACTATGGGACAATTTAGCATGGCCAATCCACTCTAACCTGCACATCCCTGGACACTATGGGACAATTTAGCATGGCCAATCCACCCTAACTTGCACATCCCTGGGCACTATGGGACAATTTAGCGTGGCCAATCCACCCTAACCTGCACATCCCTGGACACTATGGGACAATTTAGCGTGGCCAATCCACCCTAACCTGCACATCCCTGGGCTCTATGGGACAATTTAGCACGGCCAATCCACCCTAACCTGTACATCCCTGGGCACTATGAGACAATGTAGCATGGCCAATCCACCCTAACCTGCACATCCCTGGGCCCTATGGGACAATTTAGAATGGCCAATCCACCCTAACCTGCACATCCCTGGGCACTGTGGGACAATTTAGCATAGCCAATCCACCCGAACCTGCACATCCCTGGGCACTATGGGACAATTTAGCATGGCCAATCCACTCTAACCTGCACATCCCTGGACACTATGGGACAATTTAGCATGGCCAATCCACCCTTACCTGCACATCCCTGGACACTATGGGACAATTTAGCATGGCCAATCCACCCTAACCTGCACATCCCTGGGCACTATGAGACAATTTAGCATGGCCAATCCACCCTAACCTGCACATCTCTGGGCACTATGGGACAATTTAGTACGGCCAATCCACCCTAACCTGCACATCCCTGGGCACTATGGGACAATGTAGCATGGCCAATCCACCCTATCCTGCACATCCCTGGGTGCTATGGGACAAATTAGCTTGGCCAATCCACCCTAACCTACACATCCCTGGGCACTATGGGACAATTTAGCACGGCCAATCCACCCTAACCTGAACATCCCTGGGCACTATGAGACAATGTAGCATGGCCAATCCACCCTAACCTGCACATCCCTGGGCACTATGTGACAATTTAGCATAGCCAATCCACCCGAACCTGCACATCCCTGGGCACTATGGGACAATTTAGCATGGCCAATCCACTCTAACCTGCACATCCCTGGACACTATGGGACAATTTAGCATGGCCAATCCACCCTAACTTGCACATCCCTGGGCACTATGGGACAATTTAGCGTGGCCAATCCACCCTAACCTGCACATCCCTGGACACTATGGGACAATTTAGCGTGGCCAATCCACCCTAACCTGCACATCCCTGGGCTCTATGGGACAATTTAGCACGGCCAATGCACCCTAACCTGTACATCCCTGGGCACTATGAGACAATGTAGCATGGCCAATCCACCCTAACCTGCACATCCCTGGGCCCTATGGGACAATTTAGAATGGCCAATCCACCCTAACCTGCACATCCCTGGGCACTGTGGGACAATTTAGCATGGCCTATCCACCCGAACCTGCACATCCTTGGGCACTATGGGACACTTTAGCATGGCCAATCCACCCTAACCTGCACATCCCTGGACACTATGGGACAATTTAGCATGGCCAATCCACCCTAACCTGCACATCCCTGGGCACTATGGGACAATTTAGAATGGGCAATCCACCCTAACCTGCACATCCCTGGACACTATGGGACAATTTAGCATGGCCTATCCACCCTAACCTGCACATCCCTGGACACTATGGGACAATTTAGCATGGCCAATCCACCCTAACCTGCACATCCCTGGGCCCTATGGGACAATTTAGAATGGCCAATCCACCCTAACCTGTACATCCCTGGGCACTATGAGACAATGTAGCATGGCCATTCCACCCTAACCTGCACATCCCTGGGCACTATGTGACAATTTAGCATAGCCAATCCACCCGAACCTGCATATCCCTGGGCACTATGGGACAATTTATCATGGCCAATCCACCCTAACCTGCACATCCCTGGACAGTATGGGACAATTTAGCATGGCCAATCCACCCTAACTTGCACATCCCTGGGCACTATGGGACAATTTAGCATGGCCAATCCACCCTAACCTGCACATCCCTGGACACTATGGGACAATTTAGCGTGGCCAATCCACCCTAACCTGCACATCCCTGGGCTCTATGGGACAATTTAGCACGGCCAATCCACCCTAACCTGCACATCCCTGGGCACTATGGGACAATTTAGCGTGGCCAATCCACCCTAACGTGCACATCCCTTGGCTCTATGGGACAATTTAGCACGGCCAATCCACCCTAACCTGTACATCCCTGGGCACTATGAGACAATGTAGCATGGCCAATCCACCCTAACCTGCACATCCCTGGGCACTATGGGACAATTTAGCGTGGCCAATCCACCCTACCCTGTACATCCCTGGGCACTATGCGACAATGTAGCATGGCCAATCCACCCTAACCTGCACATCCCTGGGCACTATGGGACAATTTAGCATGGCCAATCCACCCTAACCTGCACATCCCTGGGCACTATGGGACAATTTAGCATGGCCAATCCACCCTAACCTACACATCCCTGGACACTATGGGACAATTTAGTACAGCCAATCGACCCTAACCTGCACATCCCTGGACACTATGGGACAATTTAGCATGGCCAATCCACCCTAACCTGCACATCCCTGGGCCCTATGGGACAATTTAGAATGGCCAATCCACCCTAACCTGCACATCCCTGGGCACTATGGGACAATTTAGCATGGCCTATCCACCCGAACCTGCACATCCCTGGGCACTATGGGACAATGTAGCATGGCCAATCCACCCTAACCTGCACATCCCTGGACACTATGGGACAATTTAGCATGGCCAATCCACCCTAACCTGCACATCCCTGGGCACTATGGGACAATTTAGAATGGCCAATCCACCCTAACCTGCACATCCCTGGGCACTATGGGACAATTTTGTACGGCCAATCCACCCTAACCTGCACATCCCTGGGCACTATGGGACAATTTAGCATGGCCAATCCACCCTATCCTGCACATCCCTGCGTGCTTTGGGACAATTTAGCTTGGCCAATCCACCCTCACCTACATATCCCTGGGCACTATGGGACAATTTAGCATGGCCAATCCACCCTAACCTGCACATCCCTGGGCACTATGGGACAATTTAGCATGGCCAATCCACCCTTACCTACACATCCCTGGGCACGATAGGACAATTTAGCATGGCCAACCCACCCTAACCTACACATCCCTGGGCACTATGGGACAATTTAGCATGGCCAATCCACCCTAACCTGCACATCCCTGGGCACTATGGGACAATTTAGCACGGCCAATCCACCAGAACCTGCACATCCCTGGGTACTATGGGACAATTTAGCATGGCCAATCCACCCTAACCTGCACATCCCTGGGCACTATGGGACAATTTAGCATGGCCAATCCACCTTAACCTGCACATCCCTTGGCACTATGGGACAATTTAGCACGGGCAATCCACCCTAACCTGCACATCCCTGGGCACTATGGGACAATTTAGCATGGCCAATCCACCCTAACCTGCACATCCCTGAACACTATGGGACAATTTAGCGTGGCCAATCCACCCTAACCTGCACATCCTTGGGCACTATGGGACAATTTAGCGTGGCCAATCCACCCTAACCTGCACATCCCTGGGCACTATGGGACAATTTAGCACGGCCAATCCACCCGAACCTGCACATCCCTGGGTACTATGGGACAATTTAGCATGGCCAATCCACCCTAACCTGCACATCCCTGGGCACTATGGGACAATTTAGAATGGCCAATCCACCCTAACGTGCACATCCCTTGGCACTATGGGACAATTTAGCACGGGCAATCCACCCTAACCTGCACATCCCTGGGCACTATGGGACAATTTAGCATGGCCAATCCACCCTAACCTGCACATCCCTGGACACTATGGGACAATTTAGCGTGGCCAATCCACCCTAACCTGCACATCCCTGGGCACTATGGGACAATTTAGCACGGCCAATCCACCCTAACCTGTACATCCCTGGGCACTATGAGACAATGTAGCATGGCCATTCCACCCTAACCTGCACATCCCTGGGCACTATGTGACAATTTAGCATAGCCAATCCACCCGAACCTGCATATCCCTGGGCACTATGGGACAATTTATCATGGCCAATCCACCCTAACCTGCACATCCCTGGACAGTATGGGACAATTTAGCATGGCCAATCCACCCTAACTTGCACATCCCTGGGCACTATGGGACAATTTAGCATGGCCAATCCACCCTAACCTGCACATCCCTGGACACTATGGGACAATTTAGCGTGGCCAATCCACCCTAACCTGCACATCCCTGGGCTCTATGGGACAATTTAGCACGGCCAATCCACCCTAACCTGCACATCCCTGGGCACTATGGGACAATTTAGCGTGGCCAATCCACCCTAACGTGCACATCCCTTGGCTCTATGGGACAATTTAGCACGGCCAATCCACCCTAACCTGTACATCCCTGGGCACTATGAGACAATGTAGCATGGCCAATCCACCCTAACCTGCACATCCCTGGGCACTATGGGACAATTTAGCGTGGCCAATCCACCCTACCCTGTACATCCCTGGGCACTATGCGACAATGTAGCATGGCCAATCCACCCTAACCTGCACATCCCTGGGCACTATGGGACAATTTAGCATGGCCAATCCACCCTAACCTGCACATCCCTGGGCACTATGGGACAATTTAGCATGGCCAATCCACCCTAACCTACACATCCCTGGACACTATGGGACAATTTAGTACAGCCAATCGACCCTAACCTGCACATCCCTGGACACTATGGGACAATTTAGCATGGCCAATCCACCCTAACCTGCACATCCCTGGGCCCTATGGGACAATTTAGAATGGCCAATCCACCCTAACCTGCACATCCCTGGGCACTATTGGACAATTTAGCATGGCCTATCCACCCGAACCTGCACATCCCTGGGCACTATGGGACAATGTAGCATGGCCAATCCACCCTAACCTGCACATCCCTGGACACTATGGGACAATTTAGCATGGCCAATCCACCCTAACCTGCACATCCCTGGGCACTATGGGACAATTTAGAATGGCCAATCCACCCTAACCTGCACATCCCTGGGCACTATGGGACAATTTTGTACGGCCAATCCACCCTAACCTGCACATCCCTGGGCACTATGGGACAATTTAGCATGGCCAATCCACCCTATCCTGCACATCCCTGCGTGCTTTGGGACAATTTAGCTTGGCCAATCCACCCTCACCTACATATCCCTGGGCACTATGGGACAATTTAGCATGGCCAATCCACCCTAACCTGCACATCCCTGGGCACTATGGGACAATTTAGCATGGCCAATCCACCCTTACCTACACATCCCTGGGCACGATAGGACAATTTAGCATGGCCAACCCACCCTAACCTACACATCCCTGGGCACTATGGGACAATTTAGCATGGCCAATCCACCCTAACCTGCACATCCCTGGGCACGATGGGACAATTTAGCACGGCCAATCCACCAGAACCTGCACATCCCTGGGTACTATGGGACAATTTAGCATGGCCAATCCACCCTAACCTGCACATCCCTGGGCACTATGGGACAATTTAGCATGGCCAATCCACCTTAACCTGCACATCCCTTGGCACTATGGGACAATTTAGCACGGGCAATCCACCCTAACCTGCACATCCCTGGGCACTATGGGACAATTTAGCATGGCCAATCCACCCTAACCTGCACATCCCTGAACACTATGGGACAATTTAGCGTGGCCAATCCACCCTAACCTGCACATCCCTGGGCACTATGGGACAATTTAGCGTGGCCAATCCACCCTAACCTGCACATCCCTGGGCACTATGGGACAATTTAGCACGGCCAATCCACCCGAACCTGCACATCCCTGGGTACTATGGGACAATTTAGCATGGCCAATCCACCCTAACCTGCACATCCCTGGGCACTATGGGACAATTTAGAATGGCCAATCCACCCTAACGTGCACATCCCTTGGCACTATGGGACAATTTAGCACGGGCAATCCACCCTAACCTGCACATCCCTGGGCACTATGGGAAAATTTAGCATGGCCAATCCACCCTAACCTGCACATCCCTGGACACTATGGGACAATTTAGCGTGGCCAATCCACCCTAACCTGCACATCCCTGGGCACTATGGGACAATTTAGCACGGCCAATCCACCCTAACCTGTACATCCCTGGGCACTATGAGACAATGTAGCATGGCCATTCCACCCTAACCTGCACATCCCTGGGCACTATGTGACAATTTAGCATAGCCAATCCACCCGAACCTGCATATCCCTGGGCACTATGGGACAATTTATCATGGCCAATCCACCCTAACCTGCACATCCCTGGACAGTATGGGACAATTTAGCATGGCCAATCCACCCTAACTTGCACATCCCTGGGCACTATGGGACAATTTAGCATGGCCAATCCACCCTAACCTGCACATCCCTGGACACTATGGGACAATTTAGCGTGGCCAATCCACCCTAACCTGCACATCCCTGGGCTCTATGGGACAATTTAGCACGGCCAATCCACCCTAACCTGCACATCCCTGGGCACTATGGGACAATTTAGCGTGGCCAATCCACCCTCACCTGCACATCCCTTGGCTCTATGGGACAATTTAGCACGGCCAATCCACCCTAACCTGTACATCCCTGGGCACTATGAGACAATGTAGCATGGCCAATCCACCCTAACCTGCACATCCCTGGGCACTATGGGACAATTTAGCGTGGCCAATCCACCCTACCCTGTACATCCCTGGGCACTATGCGACAATGTAGCATGGCCAATCCACCCTAACCTGCACATCCCTGGGCACTATGGGACAATTTAGCATGGCCAATCCACCCTAACCTGCACATCCCTGGGCACTATGGGACAATTTAGCATGGCCAATCCACCCTAACCTACACATCCCTGGACACTATGGGACAATTTAGTACAGCCAATCGACCCTAACCTGCACATCCCTGGACACTATGGGACAATTTAGCATGGCCAATCCATCCTATCCTGCACATCCCTGGGTGCTATGGGACAATTTAGCTTGGCCAATCCAACCTAATCTACACATCCCTGGGCACTATGGGACAATTTAGCATGGCCATTCCACCCTCACCTGCACATCCCTCGACACTAGGGGACAATTTAGCACGGGCAATCCACCCTAACCTGCCCATCCCTGGGCACTATGGGACAATTTAGTACGGCCAATCCACCCTAACCTACACATCCCTGGACACTATGGGACAATTTAGCGTGGCCAATCCACCCTAATCTGCACATCCCTGGGCACTATGGGACAATTTAGCGTGGCCAATCCACCCTAACCTGCACATCCCTGGGCACTATGGGACAATTTAGCACGGCCAATCCACCCGAACCTGCACATCCCTGGGTACTATGGGACAATTTAGCATGGCCAATCCACCCTAACGTGCACATCCCTGGGCACTATGGGACAATTTAGAATGGCCAATCCACCCTAACCTGCACATCCCTTGGCACTATGGGACAATTTAGCACGGGCAATCCACCCTAACCTGCACATCCCTGGGCACTATGGGACAATTTAGCATGGCCAATCCACCCTAACCTGCATATCCCTGGACACTATGGGACAATTTAGCGTGGCCAATCCACCCTAACCTGCACATCCCTGGGCACTATGGGACAATTTAGCACGGCCAATCCACCCTAACCTGTACATCCCTGGGCACTATGAGACAATGTAGCATGGCCAATCCACCCTAACCTGCACATCCCTGGGCACTATGTGACAATTTAGCATAGCCAATCCACCCGAACCTGCACATCCCTGGGCACTATGGGACAATTTATCATGGCCAATCCACCCTAACCTGCACATCCCTGGACAGTATGGGACAATTTAGCATGGCCAATCCACCCTAACTTGCACATCCCTGGGCACTGTGGGACAATTTAGCATGGCCAATCCACCCTAACCTGCACATCCCTGGACACTATGGGACAATTTAGCGTGGCCAATCCACCCTAACCTGCACATCCCTGGGCTCTATGGGACAATTTTGCACGGCCAATCCACCCTAACCTGTACATCCCTGGGCACTATGAGACAATGTAGCACGGCCAATCCACCCTAACCAGCACATCCCTGGGCACTATGGGGCAATTTAGCATGGCCAATCCACCCTAACCTGCACATCCCTGGACACTATGGGACAATTTAGCATGGCCAATCCACCCTAGCCTGCACATCCCTGGACACTATGGGACAATTTAGCGTGGTCAATCCACCCTAACCTGCACATCCCTGGGCACTATGGGACAATTTAGCACGGCCAATCCACCCTAACCTGTACATCCCTGGGCACTATGAGACAATGTAGCATGGCCAATCCACCCTAACCTGCACATCCCTGGGCACTATGGGACAATTTAGCATGGCCAATCCACCCTAACCTACACATCCCTGGACACTATGGGACAATTTAGTACGGCCAATCGACCCTAACCTGCACATCCCTGGACACTATGGGACAATTTAGCATGGCCAATCCACCCTATCCTGCACATCCCTGGGTGCTATGGGACAATTTAGCTTGGCCAATCCAACCTAATCTACACATCCCTGGGCACTATGGGACAATTTAGCATGGCCATTCCACCCTCACCTGCACATCCCTGGACACTATGGGACAATTTAGCATGGCCAATCCACCCTAACCTACACATCCCTGGACACTATGGGACAATTTAGTACGGCCAATCGACCCTAACCTGCACATCCCTGGACACTATGGGACAATTTAGCATGGCCAATCCACCCTATCCTGCACATCCCTGGGTGCTATGGGACAATTTAGCTTGGCCAATCCACCCTAACCTGCACATCCCTGGGCACTATGGGACAATTTAGCATGGCCATTCCACCCTCACCTGCACATCCCTGGACACTAGGGGACAATTTAGCACGGGCAATCCACCCTAACCTGCACATCCCTGGGCACTATGGGACAATTTAGTACGGCCAATCGACCCTAACCTGCACATCCCTGGGCACTATGGGACAATTTAGCATGGCCAATCCACCCTAACCTGCACATCCCTGGGCACTATGGGACAATTTAGTATGGCCAATCCACCCTCACCTGCACATCCCTGGGCACTATGGGACAATTTAGCATGGCCAATCCACCCTAACCTGCACACCCCTGGGCACTATGGGACAATTTAGCTCGGGCAATCCACCCTAACCTGCACATCCCTGGGCACTATGGGACAATTTAGCATGGCCAATCCACCCTAACCTGCACATCCCTGGACACTATGGGACAATTTAGCGTGGCCAATCCACCCTAACCTGCACATCCCTGGGCACTATGGGACAATTTAGCATGGCCAATCCACCCTATCCTGCACATCACTGGGCACTATGGGACAATTTAGCACGGCCAATCCACCCTCACCTGCACATCCCTGGACACTATGCGACAATTTAGCACGGGCAATCCACCCGAACCTACACATCCCTGGGCACTATGGGTCAATTTAGCATGGCCAATCCACCCTAACCTGCACATCCCTGGGCACTATGGAACAATTTAGCATGGCCAATCCACCCTAACCTACACATCCCTGGACACTATGGGACAATTTAGCATGGCCATTCCACCCTAACCTGCACATCCCTGGACACTATGGTACAATTTAGCATGGCCAACCCACCCTAACCTGCACATCCCTGAACACAATGGGACAATTTAGTATGGCCAATCCACCCTAACCTGCACATCCCTGGGCACGATGGGACAATTTAGCGTGGCCAATCCACCCTACCCTGTACATCCCTGGGCACTATGAGACAATGTAGCATGGCCAATCCACCCTAACCTGCACATCCCTGGGCACGATGGGACAATTTAGTATGGCCAATCCACCCTAACTTGCACATCCCTGGGCACGATGGGACAATTTAGCATGGCCATTCCACCCTCATCTGCGCATCCCTGGACACTATGGGACAATTTAGCATGGCCATTCCACCCTCACCTGCACATCCCTGGACACTATGGGACAATTTAGCACGGGCAATCCACCCTAACCTACACATCCCTGGGCACTATGGGACAATTTAGCATGGCCAATCCACCCTAACCTGCACATCCCTGGGTACTATGGGACAATTTAGCATGGCCAATCCACTCTAACCTACACATCCCTGGGCACTATGGGACAATTTAGCATGGCCAATCCACCCTATCCTGCACATCACTGGGCACTTTGGGACAATTTAGCACGGCCAATCCACCCTCACCTGCACATCCCTGGACACTATGCGACAATTTAGCACGGGCAATCCACCCGAACCTACACATCCCTGGGCACTATGGGTCAATTTAGCATGGTCAATCCACCCTAACCTGCACATCCCTGGACACTATGGGACAATTTAGGATGGCCAATCCACCCTAACGTGCACATCCCTGGGCACTATGGGACAATTTAGCGTGGCCAATCCACCCTACCCTGTACATCCCTGGGCACTATGAGACAATGTAGCATGGCCAATCCACCCTAACCTGCACATCCCTGGGCACTATGGGACAATTTAGCATGGCCAATCCACCCTAACCTCCACATCCCTGGACACTATGGGACAATTTAGTACGGCCAATCGACCCTAACCTGCACATCCCTGGACACTATGGGACAATTTAGCATGGCCAATCCACCCTATCCTGCACATCCCTGGGTGCTATGGGACAATTTAGCTTGGCCAATCCACCCTAACCTACACATCCCTGGGCACTATGGGACAATTTAGCATGGCCATTCCACCCTTACCTGCACATCCCTGGACACTAGGGGACAATCTAGCACGGGCAATCCACCCTAACCTGCACATCCCTGGGCACTATGGGACAATTTAGTACGGCCAATCGACCCTAACCTGCACATCCCTGGGCACTCTGGGACAATTTAGCATGGCCAATCCACCCTAACCTGCACATCCCTGGGCACTATGGGACAATTTCGTATGGCCAATCCACCCTCACCTGCACATCCGTGGGCACTATGGGACAATTTAGCACGGCCAATCCACCCTAACCTGCACATCCCTGGGCACTATGGGACAATTTAGCACGGCCAATCCACCCTAACCTGCACATCCCTGGGCACTATGGGACAATTTAGCATGGCCAATCCACCCTAACATACACATCCCTGGACACTATGGGACAATTTAGCATGGCCATTCCACCCTCACCGGCACATCCCTGGACACTATGGGGCAATTTAGTATGGCCAATCCACCCTAACCTGCACATCCCTGGGCACTGTGGTACAATTTAGCATGGCCAACCCACCCTAACCTGCACATCCCTGAACACAATGGGGCAATTTAGTATGGCCAATCCACCCGAACCTGCACATACCCTGGGCACGATGGGACAATTTAGTATGGCCAATCCACCCTAACTTGCACATCCCTGGGCACGATGGGACAATTTAGCAGGGCCCATCCACCCTAACCTGCACATCCCTGGACACTGTGGGACAATTTAGCATGGCCAATCCACCCTAACCTGCACATCCCTGGGCACTATGGGACAATTTAGTATGGCCAATCAACCCTAACCTGCACATCCCTGGGCACTATGGGACAATTTAGTATGGCCAATCCACCCTCACCTGCACATCCGTGGGCACTATGGGACAATTTAGCACGGCCAATCCACCCTAACCTGCACATCCCTGGGCACTATGGGACAATTTAGTACGGCCTATCCACCCTAACTTGCACATCCCTGAACACTATGGGACAATTTAGCACGGCCAATCCATCCTAACCTGCACATCCCTGGACACTATGGGACAATTTAGCATGGCCAATCCAACCTAAACTGCACATCCCTGGGCACTATGGGACAATTTAGTATGGCCAATCAACCCTAACCTGCACATCCCTGGGCACTATGGGACAATTTAGCATGGCCATTCCACCCTCATCTGCGCATCCCTGGACACTATGGGACAATTTAGCATGGCCATTCCACCCTCACCTGCACATCCCTGGACACTATGGGACAATTTAGCACGGGCAATCCACCCTAACCTACACATCCCTGGACACTATGGGACAATTTAGCATAGCCAATCCACCCTAACCTGCACATCCCTGGGTACTATGGGACAATTTAGCATGGCCAATCCACTCTAACCTACACATCCCTGGGCACTATGGGACAATTTAGCATGGCCAATCCACCCTATCCTGCACATCCCTGGGCACTATGGGACAATTTAGCACGGCCAATCCACCCTCACCTGCACATCCCTGGACACTATGGGACAATTTAGCACGGGCAATCCACCCTAACCTACACATCCCTGGGCACTATGGGTCAATTTAGCATGGCCAATCCACCCTAACCTGCACATCCCTGGACACTATGGGACAATTTAGCATGGCCAATCCACCCTAACCTGCACATCCCTGGGCACGATGGGACAATTTAGCGTGGCCAATCCACCCTACCCTGTACATCCCTGGGCACTATGAGACAATGTATCATGGCCAATCCACCCTAACCTGCACATCCCTGGGCACTATGGGACAATTTAGCATGGCCATTCCACCCTAACCTACACATCCCTGGACACTATGGGACAATTTAGTACGGCCAATCGACCATAACCTGCACATCCCTGGGTGCTATGGGACAATTTAGCTTGGCCAATCCACCCTAACCTAAACATCCCTGGGCACTATGGGACAATTTAGCATGGCCATTCCACCCTCACCTGCACATCCCTGGACACTAGGGGACAATTTAGCACGGGCAATCCACCCTAACCTGCACATCCCTGGGCACTATGGGACAATTTAGTACGGCCAATCGACCCTAACCTGCACATCCCTGGGCACTCTGGGACAATTTAGCATGGCCAATCCACCCTAACCTGCACATCCCTGGGCACTATGGGACAATTTCGTATGGCCAATCCACCCTCACCTGCACATCCGTGGGCACTATGGGACAATTTAGCACGGCCAATCCACCCTAACCTGCACATCCCTGGGCACTATGGGACAATTTAGCACGGCCAATCCACCCTCACCTGTACATCCCTGGGTACTATGAGACAATGTAGCATGGCCAATCCACCCTAACCTGCACATCCCTGGGCACTATGGGACAATTTAGCATGGCCAATCCACCCTAACCTACACATCCCTGGACACTATGGGACAATTTAGTACGCCCAATCGACCCTAACCTGCACATCCCTGGACACTATGGGACAATTTAGCATGGCCAATCCACCCTATCCTGCACATCCCTGGGTGCTATGGGACAATTTAGCTTGGCCAATCCACCCTAACCTACACATCCCTGGGCATATGGGACAATTTAGCATGGCCATTCCACCCTCACCTGCACATCCCTGGACACTAGGGGACAATTTAGCACGGGCAATCCACCCTAACCTGCACATCCCTGGGCACTATGGGACAATTTAGTACGGCCAATCGACCCTAACCTGCACATCCCTGGGCACTATGGGACAATTTAGCATGACCAATCCACCCTAACCTGCACATCCCTGGGCACTATGGGACAATTTAGCATGGCCAATCCACCCTCACCTGCACATCCGTGGGCACTATGGGACAATTTAGCACGGCCAATCCACCCTAACCTGCACATCCCTGGGCACTATGGGACAATTTAGCTCGGGCAATCCACCCTAACCTGCACATCCCTGGGCACTATGGGACAATTTAGCATGGCCAATCCACCCTAACCTGCACATCCCTGGACACTATGGGACAATTTAGCGTGGCCAATCCACCCCATCCTGCACATCCCTGGGCACTATGGGACAATTTAGCACGGCCAATCCACCCTAACCTGTACATCCCTGGGCACTATGAGACAATGGAGCATGGCCAATCCACCCTAACCTGCACATCCCTGGGCACTATGTGACAATTTAGCATAGCCAATCCACCCGAACCTGCACATCCCTGGGCACTATGGGACAATTTAGCATGGCCAATCCACCCTAACCTGCACATCCCTGGACACTATGGGACAATTTAGCATGGCCAATCCACCCTAACCTGCACATCCCTGGGTACTATCGGACAATTTAGCACGGCCAATCCACCCTAACCTGCACATCCCTGGACACTATGGAACAATTTAGCGTGGCCAATCCACCCTAACCTGTACATCCCTGGGCACTATGAGACAATGTAGCATGGCCAATCCACCGTAACCTGCACATCCCTGGACACTATGGGACAATTTAGCATGGCCAATCCACCCTAACCTGCACATCCCTGGGCACTATGTGACAATTTAGCATAGCCTATCCACCCGAACCTGCACATCCCTGGTCACTATGGGACAATTTAGCATGGCCAATCCACCCTTACCTGCACATCCCTGGACACTATGGGACAATTTAGCATGGCCAATCCACCCTAACCTGCACATCCCTGGGCACTATGAGACAATTTAGCATGGCCAATCCACCCTAACCTGCACATCTCTGGGCACTATGGGACAATTTAGTACGGCCAATCCACCCTAACCTGCACATCCCTGGGCACTATGGGACAATGTAGCATGGCCAATCCACCCTATCCTGCACATCCCTGGGTGCTATGGGACAAATTAGCTTGGCCAATCCACCCTAACCTACACATCCCTGGGCACTATGGGACAATTTAGCACGGCCAATCCACCCTAACCTGAACATCCCTGGGCACTATGAGACAATGTAGCATGGCCAATCCACCCTAACCTGCACATCCCTGGGCACTATGTGACAATTTAGCATAGCCAATCCACCCGAACCTGCACATCCCTGGGCACTATGGGACAATTTAGCATGGCCAATCCACTCTAACCTGCACATCCCTGGACACTATGGGACAATTTAGCATGGCCAATCCACCCTAACTTGCACATCCCTGGGCACTATGGGACAATTTAGCGTGGCCAATCCACCCTAACCTGCACATCCCTGGACACTATGGGACAATTTAGCGTGGCCAATCCACCCTAACCTGCACATCCCTGGGCTCTATGGGACAATTTAGCACGGCCAATCCACCCTAACCTGTACATCCCTGGGCACTATGAGACAATGTAGCATGGCCAATCCACCCTAACCTGCACATCCCTGGGCCCTATGGGACAATTTAGAATGGCCAATCCACCCTAACCTGCACATCCCTGGGCACTGTGGGACAATTTAGCATGGCCTATCCACCCGAACCTGCACATCCTTGGGCACTATGGGACACTTTAGCATGGCCAATCCACCCTAACCTGCACATCCCTGGACACTATGGGACAATTTAGCATGGCCAATCCACCCTAACCTGCACATCCCTGGGCACTATGGGACAATTTAGAATGGGCAATCCACCCTAACCTGCACATCCCTGGACACTATGGGACAATTTAGCATGGCCTATCCACCCTAACCTGCACATCCCTGGACACTATGGGACAATTTAGCATGGCCAATCCACCCTAACCTGCACATCCCTGGGCCCTATGGGACAATTTAGAATGGCCAATCCACCCTAACCTGCACATCCCTGGGCACTATGGGACAATTTAGCATGGCCTATCCACCCGAACCTGCACATCCCTGGGCACTATGGGACAATGTAGCATGGCCAATCCACCCTAACCTGCACATCCCTGGACACTATGGGACAATTTAGCATGGCCAATCCACCCTAACCTGCACATCCCTGGGCACTATGGGACAATTTAGAATGGCCAATCCACCCTAACCTGCACATCCCTGGGCACTATGGGACAATTTTGTACGGCCAATCCACCCTAACCTGCACATCCCTGGGCACTATGGGACAATTTAGGATGGCCAATCCACCCTATCCTGCACATCCCTGCGTGCTTTGGGACAATTTAGCTTGGCCAATCCACCCTCACCTACATATCCCTGGGCACTATGGGACAATTTAGCATGGCCAATCCACCCTAACCTGCACATCCCTGGGCACTATGGGACAATTTAGCATGGCCAATCCACCCTTACCTACACATCCCTGGGCACGATAGGACAATTTAGCATGGCCAACCCACCCTAACCTACACATCCCTGGGCACTATGGGACAATTTAGCATGGCCAATCCACCCTAACCTGCACATCCCTGGGCACTATGGGACAATTTAGCACGGCCAATCCACCAGAACCTGCACATCCCTGGGTACTATGGGACAATTTAGCATGGCCAATAGACCCTAACCTGCACATCCCTGGGCACTATGGGACAATTTAGCATGGCCAATCCACCTTAACCTGCACATCCCTTGGCACTATGGGACAATTTAGCACGGGCAATCCACCCTAACCTGCACATCCCTGGGCACTATGGGACAATTTAGCATGGCCAATCCACCCTAACCTGCACATCCCTGAACACTATGGGACAATTTAGCGTGGCCAATCCACCCTAACCTGCACATCCCTGGGCACTATGGGACAATTTAGCGTGGCCAATCCACCCTAACCTGCACATCCCTGGGCACTATGGGACAATTTAGCACGGCCAATCCACCCGAACCTGCACATCCCTGGGTACTATGGGACAATTTAGCATGGCCAATCCACCCTAACCTGCACATCCCTGGGCACTATGGGACAATTTAGAATGGCCAATCCACCCTAACGTGCACATCCCTTGGCACTATGGGACAATTTAGCACGGGCAATCCACCCTAACCTGCACATCCCTGGGCACTATGGGACAATTTAGCATGGCCAATCCACCCTAACCTGCACATCCCTGGACACTATGGGACAATTTAGCGTGGCCAATCCACCCTAACCTGCACATCCCTGGGCACTATGGGACAATTTAGCACGGCCAATCCACCCTAACCTGTACATCCCTGGGCACTATGAGACAATGTAGCATGGCCATTCCACCCTAACCTGCACATCCCTGGGCACTATGTGACAATTTAGCATAGCCAATCCACCCGAACCTGCATATCCCTGGGCACTATGGGACAATTTATCATGGCCAATCCACCCTAACCTGCACATCCCTGGACAGTATGGGACAATTTAGCATGGCCAATCCACCCTAACTTGCACATCCCTGGGCACTATGGGACAATTTAGCATGGCCAATCCACCCTAACCTGCACATCCCTGGACACTATGGGACAATTTAGCGTGGCCAATCCACCCTAACCTGCACATCCCTGGGCTCTATGGGACAATTTAGCACGGCCAATCCACCCTAACCTGCACATCCCTGGGCACTATGGGACAATTTAGCGTGGCCAATCCACCCTAACGTGCACATCCCTTGGCTCTATGGGACAATTTAGCACGGCCAATCCACCCTAACCTGTACATCCCTGGGCACTATGAGACAATGTAGCATGGCCAATCCACCCTAACCTGCACATCCCTGGGCACTATGGGACAATTTAGCGTGGCCAATCCACCCTACCCTGTACATCCCTGGGCACTATGCGACAATGTAGCATGGCCAATCCACCCTAACCTGCACATCCCTGGGCACTATGGGACAATTTAGCATGGCCAATCCACCCTAACCTGCACATCCCTGGGCACTATGGGACAATTTAGCATGGCCAATCCACCCTAACCTACACATCCCTGGACACTATGGGACAATTTAGTACAGCCAATCGACCCTAACCTGCACATCCCTGGACACTATGGGACAATTTAGCATGGCCAATCCACCCTATCCTGCACATCCCTGGGTGCTATGGGACAATTTAGCTTGGCCAATCCAACCTAATCTACACATCCCTGGGCACTATGGGACAATTTAGCATGGCCATTCCACCCTCACCTGCACATCCCTGGACACTAGGGGACAATTTAGCACGGGCAATCCACCCTAACCTGCCCATCCCTGGGCACTATGGGACAATTTAGTACGGCCAATCCACCCTAACCTACACATCCCTGGACACTATGGGACAATTTAGCGTGGCCAATCCACCCTAATCTGCACATCCCTGGGCACTATGGGACAATTTAGCGTGGCCAATCCACCCTAACCTGCACATCCCTGGGCACTATGGGACAATTTAGCACGGCCAATCCACCCGAACCTGCACATCCCTGGGTACTATGGGACAATTTAGCATGGCCAATCCACCCTAACCTGCACATCCCTTGGCACTATGGGACAATTTAGCACGGGCAATCCACCCTAACCTGCACATCCCTGGGCACTATGGGACAATTTAGCATGGCCAATCCACCCTAACCTGCATATCCCTGGACACTATGGGACAATTTAGCGTGGCCAATCCACCCTAACCTGCACATCCCTGGGCACTATGGGACAATTTAGCACGGCCAATCCACCCTAACCTGTACATCCCTGGGCACTATGAGACAATGTAGCATGGCCAATCCACCCTAACCTGCACATCCCTGGGCACTATGTGACAATTTAGCATAGCCAATCCACCCGAACCTGCACATCCCTGGGCACTATGGGACAATTTATCATGGCCAATCCACCCTAACCTGCACATCCCTGGACAGTATGGGACAATTTAGCATGGCCAATCCACCCTAACTTGCACATCCCTGGGCACTGTGGGACAATTTAGCATGGCCAATCCACCCTAACCTGCACATCCCTGGACACTATGGGACAATTTAGCGTGGCCAATCCACCCTAACCTGCACATCCCTGGGCTCTATGGGACAATTTTGCACGGCCAATCCACCCTAACCTGTACATCCCTGGGCACTATGAGACAATGTAGCACGGCCAATCCACCCTAACCAGCACATCCCTGGGCACTATGGGGCAATTTAGCATGGCCAATCCACCCTAGCCTGCACATCCCTGGACACTATGGGACAATTTAGCGTGGTCAATCCACCCTAACCTGCACATCCCTGGGCACTATGGGACAATTTAGCACGGCCAATCCACCCTAACCTGTACATCCCTGGGCACTATGAGACAATGTAGCATGGCCAATCCACCCTAACCTGCACATCCCTGGGCACTATGGGACAATTTAGCATGGCCAATCCACCCTAACCTACACATCCCTGGACACTATGGGACAATTTAGTACGGCCAATCGACCCTAACCTGCACATCCCTGGACACTATGGGACAATTTAGCATGGCCAATCCACCCTATCCTGCACATCCCTGGGTGCTATGGGACAATTTAGCTTGGCCAATCCAACCTAATCTACACATCCCTGGGCACTATGGGACAATTTAGCATGGCCATTCCACCCTCACCTGCACATCCCTGGACACTATGGGACAATTTAGCATGGCCAATCCACCCTAACCTACACATCCCTGGACACTATGGGACAATTTAGTACGGCCAATCGACCCTAACCTGCACATCCCTGGACACTATGGGACAATTTAGCATGGCCAATCCACCCTATCCTGCACATCCCTGGGTGCTATGGGACAATTTAGCTTGGCCAATCCACCCTAACCTGCACATCCCTGGGCACTATGGGACAATTTAGCATGGCCATTCCACCCTCACCTGCACATCCCTGGACACTAGGGGACAATTTAGCACGGGCAATCCACCCTAACCTGCACATCCCTGGGCACTATGGGACAATTTAGTACGGCCAATCGACCCTAACCTGCACATCCCTGGGCACTATGGGACAATTTAGCATGGCCAATCCACCCTAACCTGCACATCCCTGGGCACTATGGGACAATTTAGTATGGCCAATCCACCCTCACCTGCACATCCCTGGGCACTATGGGACAATTTAGCATGGCCAATCCACCCTAACCTGCACACCCCTGGGCACTATGGGACAATTTAGCTCGGGCAATCCACCCTAACCTGCACATCCCTGGGCACTATGGGACAATTTAGCATGGCCAATCCACCCTAACCTGCACATCCCTGGACACTATGGGACAATTTAGCACGGCCAATCCACCCTAACTTGCACATCCCTGGACACTATGGGACAATTTAGCATGGCCAATCCACCCTAACTTGCACATCCCTGGGTACTATGGGACAATTTAGCATGGCCAATCCACCCTAACCTGCACATCCCTGGACACTATGGAACAATTTAGCGTGGCCAATCCACCCTAACCTGTACATCCCTGGGCACTATGAGACAATGTAGCATGGCCAATCCACCCTAACCTGCACATCCCTGGGCACTATGTGACAATTTAGCATAGCCTATCCACCCGAACCTGCACATCCCTGGGCACTATGGGACAATTTAGCATGGCCAATCCACCCTAACCTGCACATCTCTGGGCACTATGGGACAATTTAGTTCGGCCAATCCACCCTAACCTGCACATCCCTGGGCACTATGGGACAATTTAGCATGGCCAATCCACCCTACATTGCACATCCCTGGGTGCTATGGGACAATTTAGCATGGCCAATCCACCCTAACCTACACATCCCTGGGCACTATGGGACAATTTAGCATGGCCAATCCACCCTAACTTGCACATCCCTGGGCACTATGGGACAATTTAGCATGGCCAATCCACCCTAACCTGCACATCCCTGGACACTATGGGACAATTTAGCGTGGCCAATCCACCCTAACCTGCACATCCCTGGGCTCTATGGGACAATTTAGCGTGGCCAATCCACCCTAACCTGCACATCCCTGGGCACTATGGGACAATTTAGCATGGCCAATCCACCCTAACTTGCACATCCCTGGGCACTATGGGACAATTTAGCATGGCCAATCCACCCTAACCTGCACATCCCTGGGCACTATGTGACAATTTAGCATGGCCAATCTACCCTAATCTGCACATCCCTGGACACTATGGGACAATTTAGCATGGCCAATCCACCCTAACCTACACATCCCTGGGCACTATGGGACAATTTAGCATGGCCAACCCACCCTAACCTGCACATCCCTGGACACTATGGGACAATTTAGCATGGCCAATCCACCCTAACCTGCACATCCCTGGGCACTATGGGACAATTTAGAATGGCCAATCCACCCTAACCTGCACTTCCCTGGGCACTATGGGACAATTTAGCATGGCCTATGCACCCGAACCTGCACATCCCTGGGCACTATGGGACAATTTAGCATGGCCAATCCACCCTAACCTGCACATCCCTGGACACTATGGGACAATTTAGCATGGCCAATCCACCCTAACCTGCACATCCCTGGGCACTATGGGACAATTTAGAATGGCCAATCCACCCTAACCTATACATCCCTGGGCACTATGGGACAATTTTGTACGGCCAATCCACCCTAACCTGCACATCCCTGGGCACTATGGGACAATTTAGCATGGCCAATCCACCCTATCCTGCACATCCCTGGGTGCTATGGGACAATTTAGCTTGGCCAATCCACCCTAACCTACATATCCCTGGGCACTATGGGACAATTTAGCATGGCCAATCCACCCTAACCTGCACATCCCTGGGCACTATGGGACAATTTAGCATAGCCAATCCACCCTTACCTACACATCCCTGGGCACGATAGGACAATTTAGCATGGCCAACCCACCCTAACCTACACATCCCTGGGCACTATGGGACAATTTAGCATGGCCAATCCACCCTAACCTGCACATCCCTGGGCACGATGGGACAATTTAGCACGGCCAATCCACCCTAACCTGCACATCCCTGGGCACTATGGGACAATTTAGCATGGCCAATCCACCCTAACCTGCACATCCCTGGACACTATGGGACAATTTAGCATGGCCAATCCACCCTATCCTGCACATCCCTGGGTGCTATGGCACAATTTAGCTTGGCCAATCCACTGTAACCTACATATCCCTGGGCACTATGGGACAATTTAGCATGGCCAATCCACCCTAACCTGCACATCCCTGGGCACTATGGGACAATTTCGCATGGCCAATCCACCCTTACCTACACATCCCTGGGCACGATAGGACAATTTAGCATGGCCAACCCACCCTAACCTACACATCCCTGGGCACTATGGGACAATTTAGTACGGCCAATCCACCCTAACCTGTACATCCCTGGGCACTATGAGACAATGTAGCATGGCCAATCCACCCTAACCAGCACATCCCTGGGCACTATGTGACAATTTAGCATAGCCTATCCACCCGAACCTGCACATCCCTGGGCACTATGGGACAATTTAGCATGGCCAATCCACCCTAACCTGCACATCCCTGGGCACTATGGGACAATTTAGCACGGCCAATCCACCCTAACCTGTACATCCCTGGGCACTATGAGACAATGTAGCATGGCCAATCCACCCTAACCTGCACATCCCTGGGCACTATGTGACAATTTAGCATAGCCAATCCACCCGAACCTGCACATCCCTGGGCACTATGGGACAATTTAGCATGGCCAATCCACCCTAACTTGCACATCCCTGGACACTATGGGACAATTTAGCATGGCCAATCCACCCTAACTTGCACATCCCTGGGTACTATGGGACAATTTAGCATGGCCAATCCACCCTAACCTGCACATCCCTGGACACTATGGAACAATTTAGCGTGGCCAATCCACCCTAACCTGTACATCCCTGGGCACTATGAGACAATGTAGCATGGCTAATCCACCCTAACCTGCACATCCCTGGGCACTATGTGACAATTTAGCATAGCCTATCCACCCGAACCTGCACATCCCTGGGCACTATGGGACAATTTAGCATGGCCAATCCACCCTAACCTGCACATCTCTGGGCACTATGGGACAATTTAGTTCGGCCAATCCACCCTAACCTGCACATCCCTGGGCACTATGGGACAATTTAGCATGGCCAATCCACCCTAACTTGCACATCCCTGGGCACTATGGGACAATTTAGCATGGCCAATCCACCCTAACCTGCACATCCCTGGACACTATGGGACAATTTAGCGTGGCCAATCCACCCTAACCTGCACATCCCTGGGCTCTATGGGACAATTTAGCGTGGCCAATCCACCCTAACCTGCACATCCCTGGGCACTATGGGACAATTTAGCATGGCCAATCCACCCTAACTTGCACATCCCTGGGCACTATGGGACAATTTAGCATGGCCAATCCACCCTAACCTGCACATCCCTGGGCACTATGTGACAATTTAGCATGGCCAATCTACCCTAATCTGCACATCCCTGGACACTATGGGACAATTTAGCATGGCCAATCCACCCTAACCTACACATCCCTGGGCACTATGGGACAATTTAGCATGGCCAACCCACCCTAACCTGCACATCCCTGGACACTATGGGACAATTTAGCATGGCCAATCCACCCTAACCTGCACATCCCTGGGCACTATGGGACAATTTAGAATGGCCAATCCACCCTAACCTGCACTTCCCTGGGCACTATGGGACAATTTAGCATGGCCTATGCACCCGAACCTGCACATCCCTGGGCACTATGGGACAATTTAGCATGGCCAATCCACCCTAACCTGCACATCCCTGGACACTATGGGACAATTTAGCGTGGCCAATCCACCCTAACCTGCACATCCCTGGGCTCTATGGGACAATTTAGCGTGGCCAATCCACCCTAACCTGCACATCCCTGGGCACTATGGGACAATTTAGCATGGCCAATCCACCCTAACTTGCACATCCCTGGGCACTATGGGACAATTTAGCATGGCCAATCCACCCTAACCTGCACATCCCTGGGCACTATGTGACAATTTAGCATGGCCAATCTACCCTAACCTGCACATCCCTGGGCACTATGGGACAATTTAGAATGGCCAATCCACCCTAACCTATACATCCCTGGGCACTATGGGACAATTTTGTACGGCCAATCCACCCTAACCTGCACATCCCTGGGCACTATGGGACAATTTAGCATGGCCAATCCACCCTATCCTGCACATCCCTGGGTGCTATGGGACAATTTAGCTTGGCCAATCCACCCTAACCTACATATCCCTGGGCACTATGGGACAATTTAGCATGGCCAATCCACCCTAACCTGCACATCCCTGGGCACTATGGGACAATTTAGCATAGCCAATCCACCCTTACCTACACATCCCTGGGCACGATAGGACAATTTAGCATGGCCAACCCACCCTAACCTACACATCCCTGGGCACTATGGGACAATTTAGCATGGCCAATCCACCCTAACCTGCACATCCCTGGGCACGATGGGACAATTTAGCACGGCCAATCCACCCTAACCTGCACATCCCTGGGCACTATGGGACAATTTAGCATGGCCAATCCACCCTAACCTGCACATCCCTGGACACTATGGGACAATTTAGCATGGCCAATCCACCCTATCCTGCACATCCCTGGGTGCTATGGCACAATTTAGCTTGGCCAATCCACTGTAACCTACATATCCCTGGGCACTATGGGACAATTTAGCATGGCCAATCCACCCTAACCTGCACATCCCTGGGCACTATGGGACAATTTCGCATGGCCAATCCACCCTTACCTACACATCCCTGGGCACGATAGGACAATTTAGCATGGCCAACCCACCCTAACCTACACATCCCTGGGCACTATGGGACAATTTAGTACGGCCAATCCACCCTAACCTGTACATCCCTGGGCACTATGAGACAATGTAGCATGGCCAATCCACCCTAACCAGCACATCCCTGGGCACTATGTGACAATTTAGCATAGCCTATCCACCCGAACCTGCACATCCCTGGGCACTATGGGACAATTTAGCATGGCCAATCCACCCTAACCTGCACATCTCTGGGCACTATGGGACAATTTAGTTCGGCCAATCCACCCTAACCTGCACATCCCTGGGCACTATGGGACAATTTAGCATGGCCAATCCACCCTATATTGCACATCCCTGGGTGCTATGGGACAATTTAGCTTGGCCAATCCACCCTAACCTACACATCCCTGGGCACTATGGGACAATTTAGCATGGCCAATCCACCCTAACTTGCACATCCCTGGGCACTATGGGACAATTTAGCATGGCCAATCCACCCTAACCTGCACATCCCTGGACACTATGGGACAATTTAGCGTGGCCAATCCACCCTAACCTGCACATCCCTGGGCTCTATGGGACAATTTAGCGTGGCCAATCCACCCTAACCTGCACATCCCTGGGCACTATGGGACAATTTAGCATGGCCAATCCACCCTAACTTGCACATCCCTGGGCATTATGGGACAATTTAGCATGGCCAATCCACCCTAACCTGCACATCCCTGGGCACTATGTGACAATTTAGCATGGCCAATCTACCCTAACCTGCACATCCCTGGACACTATGGGACAATTTAGCATGGCCAATCCACCCTAACCTACACATCCCTGGGCACTATGGGACAATTTAGCATGGCCAACCCACCCTAACCTGCACATCCCTGGACACTATGGGACAATTTAGCATGGCCAATCCACCCTAACCTGCACATCCCTGGGCACTATGGGACAATTTAGAATGGCCAATCCACCCTAACCTGCACTTCCCTGGGCACTATGGGACAATTTAGCATGGCCTATGCACCCGAACCTGCACATCCCTGGGCACTATGGGACAATTTAGCATGGCCAATCCACCCTAACCTGCACATCCCTGGACACTATGGGACAATTTAGCATGGCCAATCCACCCTAACCTGCACATCCCTGGGCACTATGGGACAATTTAGAATGGCCAATCCACCCTAACCTATACATCCCTGGGCACTATGGGACAATTTTGTACGGCCAATCCACCCTAACCTGCACATCCCTGGGCACTATGGGACAATTTAGCATGGCCAATCCACCCTATCCTGCACATCCCTGGGTGCTATGGGACAATTTAGCTTGGCCAATCCACCCTAACCTACATATCCCTGGGCACTATGGGACAATTTAGCATGGCCAATCCACCCTAACCTGCACATCCCTGGGCACTATGGGACAATTTAGCATAGCCAATCCACCCTTACCTACACATCCCTGGGCACGATAGGACAATTTAGCATGGCCAACCCACCCTAACCTACACATCCCTGGGCACTATGGGACAATTTAGCATGGCCAATCCACCCTAACCTGCACATCCCTGGGCACTATGGGACAATTTAGCACGGCCAATCCACCCTAACCTGCACATCCCTGGGCACTATGGGACAATTTAGCATTCCCAATCCACCCTAACCTGCACATCCCTGGGCACTATGGGACAATTTAGCATGGCCATTCCATCCTCACCTGCACATCCCTGGACACTATGGGACAATTTAGCACGGGCAATCCACCCTAACCTGCACATCCCTGGGCACTATGGGACAATTTAGCATGGCCAATCCACCCTAACCTGCACATCCCTGGGCACTATGGGACAATTTAGAATGGACAATCCACCCTAACCTGCACATCCCTTGGCAATATGGGACAATTTAGCACGGGCAATCCACCCTAACCTGCACATCCCTGGGCACTATGGGACAATTTAGCATGGCCAATCCACCCTAACCTGCACATCCCTGGACACTATGGGACAATTTAGCGTGGCCAATCCACCCTAAACTGCACATCCCTGGGCACTATGGGACAATTTAGCACGGCCAATCCACCCTAACCTGCACATCCCTGGGCACTATGTGACAATTTAGCATAGCCAATCCACCCGAACCTGTACATCCCTGGGCACTATGAGACAATGTAGCATGGCCAATCCACCCTAACCTGCACATCCCTGGGCACTATGTGACAATTTAGCATAGCCAATCCACCCGAACCTGCACATCCCTGGGCACTATGGGACAATTTAGCATGGCCAATCCACCCTAACCTGCACATCCCTGGACACTATGGGACAATTTAGCATGGCCAATCCACCCTAACCTGCACATCCCTGGGCACTATGGGACAATTTAGAACGGCCAATCCACCCTAACCTGCACATCCCTGGGCACTATGGGACAATTTAGTACGGCCAATCCACCCTAACCTGCACATCCCTGGGCACTATGGGACAATTTAGTACGGCCAATCCACCCTATCCTGCACATCCCTGGGTGCTATGGCACAATTTAGCTTGGCCAATCCACTGTAACCTACATATCCCTGGGCACTATGGGACAATTTAGCATGGCCAATCCACCCTAACCTGCACATCCCTGGGCACTATGGGACAATTTCGCATGGCCAATCCACCCTTACCTACACATCCCTGGGCACGATAGGACAATTTAGCATGGCCAACCCACCCTAACCTACACATCCCTGGGCACTATGGGACAATTTAGCATGGCCAATCCACCCTAACCTACACATCCCTGGGCACTATGGGACAATTTAGCATGGCCAATCCACCCTAACCTGCACATCCCTGGGCACTATGGGACAATTTAGCACGGCCAATCCACCCTAACCTGCACATCCCTGAACACTATGGGACAATTTAGCGTGGCCAATCCACCCTCACCTGCACATCCCTGGGCACTATGGGACAATTTAGCATGGCCAATCCACCCTAACCTGCACATCCCTGGGCACTATGGGACAATTTAGCACGGCCAATCCACCCTAACCTGCACATCCCTGGGCACTATGGGACAATTTAGCATGGCCAATCCACCCTAACCTGCACATCCCTGAACACTATGGGACAATTTAGCACGGCCAATCCACCCTAACCTGCACATCCCTGGGCACTATGGGACAATTTAGTACGGCCAATTCACCCTAACCTACACATCCCTGGGCACTATGGGACAATTTAGCACGGCCAATCCACCCTAACCCTCACATCCCTGGGCACTATGGGACAATTTAGCATGGCCAATCCACCCTAACCTGCACATCCCTGGGCACTATGGGACAATTTAGCGTGGCCAATCCACCCTAACCTGCACATCCCTGGGCACTATGGGACAATTTAGCACGGCCAATCCACCCTAACCTGCACATCCCTGGGCACTATGGGACAATTTAGCACGGCCAATCCACCCTAACCTGCACATCCCTGGGCACTATGGGACAATTTAGCATGGCCAATCCACCCTAACCTGCACATCCCTGGGCACTATGGGACAATTTAGCACGGCCAATCCACCCTAACCTGCACATCCCTGGGCACTATGGGACAATTTAGTACGGCCAATTCACCCTGACCTGCACATCTTTGGACTGTGGGAGAAAACCGGAGCACCCGGAGAAAACCTATGCAGACACGGGGAGAGTGTGCAAATCCCACACAGACAGTCGCCCCCGAGGCTGGGATCAAACTGGGGTCCCTGGCGCCGTGAGGGAGCAGTGCTAACCCACTGACCCACTGTGCCAACCCCTTTGAGTCACACGCAGACATATTAAGGAGGTGTTTCGCACACCTGCCTTCATCGCTCTGACCTTGGAGTGTAGGAGTTGGGACGTTACATTGGGGTTGTACAGGACGGTGGTGAGGCCCCGTCTGGAATACCGAGTCCACCTCTGGTTGCCATGACGCGAGGAGGATGTTATGAAAACTGGAGAGGGCCCAGTAGAGATTTACCAGCTGGGACTGGAGGGTTTGACATATAAGGAGACGCTGAACAGACTGGAACGTTCTCCACTGGAACATTGGAGGTTGAGGGGTGACCTTATAGAGGTTTATAAAACCGTGAGGGGCGTGGAGAGGAGAAATGGCAAGTGGACAAAGATTTTAAAAAGGCATGAGGCGTTACATTGTTTTACCCAGAAGGTGGTTGGCGTGTGGAACGGCCTTCCTGAGGAAGTGATGGATGTGGGGACAGTTACAACATTGAAAATCCATCTGGATAAGGCCATGGGTAGGAAATGTTGAGAGGGATATGGGCCAGGAGCAGGCAGCTGGGACTGGGTTAGTTTGGGACTTGGGTCAGCATGGGCTGGTTGGGCCGAATGGCCTGCTTCTGCGCTGTATGGCTCCGTGACTCTCGATCCAACCTTAAGGAGGGAATTTCAGGATTCTGACCCAGAGACACTGAGGGAGCGGCGAGCGGTATCCGAGTCAGGATGGGGAGTGCAGGGGGCTGGTGTTCCCATGTATCTGCTGCCCTCGTCCTTTTAGCTGGACGTGGTCCTGGGTTTGAGGATCTTCGGTGAGTTTCTGCAGTGCGCCTTGGAGAGGGTGCACACTGAACGTCGGTGGGGGAAGGAGGGCATGTGGTCAACCAGGGGCTGCTTTGTCCCTGGATGGTGTTGAGCTTCTTGAGTGTTGATGGGTCTGCCCCCATCTGGGGCAAGTGGGGAGTATTCCCTCACCCTCTTGACTTAGAACATAGAACATAGAAGAATACAGCGCAGTACAGGCCCTTCGGCCCTCGATGTTGCGCCGATCCAAGCCCACCTAACCTACACTAGCCCACTATCCTCCATATGCCTATCCAATGCCCGTTTAAATGCCCATAAAGAGGGAGAGTCCACCAATGCTACTGGCAGGGCATTCCATGAACTCACGACTCGCTGAGTAAAGAATCTACCCCTAACATCTGTCCTATACCTACCCCCCCTTAATTTAAAGCTATGCCCCCTCGTAATAGCTGACTCCATATGTGGAAAAAGGTTCTCACGGTCAACCCTATCTAAACCCCTAATCATCTTGTACACCTCTATCAAGTCACCCCTAAACCTTCTTTTCTCCAATGAAAACAGCCCCAAGTGCCTCAGCCTTTCCTCAGACGATCTTCCTACCATACCAGGCAACATCCTGGTAAACCTCCTCTGCACCCGTTCCAGTGCCTCCACATCCTTCCTATAGTATGGCGACCAAAACTGCCCACAATACTCCAGATGCGGCCGCACCAGAGTCTTATACAACTGCAACATGACCTCAGGGCTCCGGAACTCAATTCCTCTACCAATAAAAGCCAGTACGCCATATGCCTTCCTCACCGCACTATTTACCTGGGTGGCAACTTTCAGAGATCTGTGTACATGGACACCAAGATCCCTCTGCTCATCCACACTACCAAGTATCCGACCATTAGCCCAGTACCCCATCTTTTTGTTATTCTTCCCAAAGTGAATCACCTCACACTTAGCTACATTGAATTCCATTTGCCACCTTTCTGCCCAGCTCTGCAGCTTCTCTATATCCCGCTGTAACCTGCCACATCCTTCCTCACTGTCAACAACTCCTCCGACTTTCGTATCATCCGCAAACTTGCTCACCCAACCTTCTAACCCCTCTTCCAGGTCATTTATAAAAATGACAAACAGCAATGGTCCCAAAACAGATCCTTGCGGAACACCGCTAGTGACGGCACTCCAAGATGAACCTTTACCATCAACTACTACCCTCTGTCTTCTTCCAGCCAGCCAATTCCTAATCCAAACCTCCAACTCACCCTCAATGCCATACCTCCGTATTTTTTGCAGTCGTCTACCATGGGGAACCTTATCAAACACCTTACTAAAATCCATATACACCACATCTACCGCTTTCCCCTCATCCACCTCCTTAGTCACCTTCTCAAAGAATTCAATAAGGTTTGTGAGGCACGACCTGCCCTTCACAAAACCATACTGACTATCCTTGATCACATTATTCCTATCCAGATGTTCATAAATCCTATCCCTTACAATTCTCTCTAAGATTTTGCCCACAACAGAAGTGAGACTCACCGGCCTATAGTTACTAGGGTTATCCCTACTCCCCTTTTTGAACAAGGGAACCACATTTGCTATCCTCCAGTCTTCTGGGACTACTCCTGTAGACAAAGAGGACATAAAAATCAAGGCCAATGGCTCTGCAATCTCCTCCCTTGCTTCCCAGAGAATCCTAGGATAAATGCCATCAGGCCCAGGGGACTTATCTATTTTCACCCTTTCCAGGATTTCCAACACCTCTTCTCTACATACCTCAAAGCCATCCATTCTACTTATTTGTGACTCAGTATTCACATCGACGACAATGCCCTGTTCCTGAGTAAATACTGAAGAAAAGTATTCATTCAGTGTCTCCCCAATCTCTTCCGCCTCCACACGCAACTTCCCACTACTATCCTTGACTGGACCTATTCCTACCCTAGTCATTCTTTTATTCCTAACATACCTATAGAAAGCCTTAGGGTTTTCCCTAATCCTACCAACTAAGGACCTTTCATGTCCCCTCCTTGCTGCTCTTAGCTCTCTCTTCAGGTCCTTCCTGGCTACCTTATAACTCTCAATCGCCCCAATTGAACCTTCACGCCTCATCTTTAGATAGGCCGCCCTCTTCCATTTAACAAGGGATTCCAATTCCTTATTAAACCACGGCTCCCTCACACGACCCTTTCCTCCCTGCCTGATGGGTACATACTTATCAAGGACACTCAATAGTTGCTCCTTGAACAAGCTCCACATATCAATTACACCCTTCCCTTGAAGCCTACTTTTCCAAGCCACACATCCTAGGTCGTGCCTCACAGCATCATAATTTCCCTGCCCCCAGCTATAACTCTTGCCCTGCAGTGCACACTTATCCCTCTCCATCACTAGAGTAAAAATCACCGAATTGTGGTCACTATCCCCAAAGTGCTCACCTACCTCTAATTCTAACACCTGGCCTGGTTCGTTACCCAGAACCAAATCCAGTATGGCCTCACCTCTTGTTGGCCTATCTACATATTGTGTCAGGAAACCCTCCTGCACACATTGGACAAACACTGACCCATCTAACGAACTTGAGCTATAGCTTTCCCAATCAATATCAGGAAAGTTAAAGTCCCCCATAACAACCACCCTATTACTTTCACTCTTCTCTTGAATCATCCTCGCAATCCTTTCTTCTACATCTCTAGGACTATTGGGAGGCCTGTAAAAAACTCCTAACAGGGTGAGCTCACCTTTCCTATTCCTAACCTCAGCCCAAACTACCTCAGATGGCGAGTCTTCATCCATCGTCCTTTCCACTGCTGTAATACTATCTTTGACAAGCAATGCCACACCTCCCCCTCTTTTACCCCCACCTCTGACCCTACTAAAACATTTAAACCCTGGAACCTGCAACAGCCAATCCTGTCCCTGTTCTACCCATGTCTCCATAATAGCCACAACATCGAAGTCCCAGGTACCAACCCACGCTGCAAGTTCACCTACCTTATTTCGTATACTTCTTGCATTGAAGTATACACACTTCAAGCCACTTTCCTGTTTACAGGCACCCTCCTTGGAAATTGATGCCATGTTCCTAACCTCCCTACACTCCAGGTCCTGCACCCTAAAGCTACAGTCTGGGTTCCCATGCCCCTGCAGAGTTAGTTTAAACCCCCCCCCAAGAGCACTAGCAAACCTCCCCCCAAGGATACTGGTGCCCCTCAGGTTCAGGTGTAGACCATCCTGTTTATAGAGGTCCCACCTTCCCCAGAAAGAACCCCAGTTATCCAAATACCGGAATCCCTCCCTCCTGCACCATCCCTGTAGCCACGC
>NW_028270176.1:22327375-22439743 GCF_037043375.1 Chiloscyllium plagiosum | reverse complement strand
TATATAAACCACCCCGAACCCCTTGATTAGATTCCAGTCTGTAACTCCCTCTTGGGTATCTGTTATTAAAGTGCATTTATTTCAAGGCAAGGGGCCTAATAGGGAAGGCAGATGAACTCAGGGCATGGTTGGGAACATGGGACTGGGATATCATAGCAATTATGGAAACATGGCTCAGGGATGGGCAGGACTGGCAGCTGAATGTTCCAGGATACAAATGCTACAGGAAGGATGGAAAGGGAGGCAAGAGAGGAAGGGGAGCGGCATTTTTGATAAAGGATGGCATTACAGCTGTGCTGAGGGAGGATATTCCCAGAAATACATCCAGGGAAGTTATTTGGGTGGAACTGAGAAATAAGAAAGGGATGATCACCTTATTGGGATTGTATTATAGACCCGCCAATAGTCAGAGGGAAATTGAGAAACAAATTTGTAAGGAGATTTCAGCTATCTGTAAGAATAATAGGGTAGTTATGGTTGGGGATTTTAACTTTCCAAACATCGACTGGGACTGCCGTAGTGTTAAAGGTTTGGATGGAGAGGAATTTCTTAAGTGTGTACATGACAATTTTCTGATTCAGTATGTGGATGTACCTACTGGAGAAGGTGCAAAACTTGACCTACACTTGGGAAATAAGGCAGGGCAGGTGACTGAGGTGTCAGTGGGGGAGCCATTTGGGGCCAGCGACCATAATTCTATTTGTTTTGAAATAATGATGGAAAAGGATGGACCAGATCTAAAAGTTGAAGTCCTAAATTGGAGGAAGGCTCATTTTGACAAGACTTTGACTTTCAAAAGTTGCGTGGGGTCAGACGTTCACAGGTAAAGGGACGGCTGGAAAAGGGGAAGCCCTCAGAAAGGTGCGAGCTCCTGAAGCACTGCCCTGCACTGACGCCGTCTCCCTCCCCAGGTTCCTGCCTGAGCGTTGGGGGCGCGGTGGGAGTGGCTCTTGGATCTGCTGCTGCCCTGTTTCTCCTCATCCTGCTGATCGTGCTTCTGGTCAGGCGCAAACGTGAGTGAGATGCCCATCGGGGAGCCTCGGGGGTGGGGGGTCAGTGAGGCTGCGAGGTTGGGAGGCTGGGGTCGGTGGGGAATACCTTCCAATTACAGGTGACGTTAACGGCTGGGGGTGTCAGAAGTCTGTGAGCCTGGCTGGGGGAATCCGGGGGGCGGGGGGGGGGGGGGATATTGAACAGGCAGAGGCACCAGAGTTGTTTACTCAGTCCCAGAATCCCTCTCCCAGCCGCTGTCCCACCATTGACTTGGCACAAGCCTGGGGTATGATGGGATACTTGCCCTAGATGGGTGTAAGAATGATAGAACAGATGACGCCTTGGTTAAGCCCATGTCCAAAGTCAAGATGTAGACAATACCCATGGGCTGACAAGTGGCAAGTAACATTCACGCCACACAAATGCCAGGCGATGACCATCACCAATCAGAGATGATCTAACCACCGTCCCTTGATGTTCAATGGTGTCACCATCACTGAATCCCTCACTATCAACATCCTGGGGGTTGCCATTGAGCAGAAACCCAACTGGACCCACCACATAAACCCAGCGGCTCCAAGAGCAGGTCAGAGGCTGGGAATCCTGCAGCGAGTAACTCCCCTCCTGACTCCCCCCAAAGCCTGTCCCACCATCGACAAGGCCCAAGGCAGGAGGGTGAGGGAATACTCCCCACTTGCCCCGGATGGGGACAGCTCCAACAACACTCGAGAAGCTCCACACCATCCAGGGACAAAGCAGCCCCCACACCCACAAACATCCCCTCCCTCCCCCCCACCGACGCTCAGTAACAGCAGTGTGTACCATCCCCTCCCTCCCCCACCGACGCTCAGTAACAGCAGTGTGTACCATCCCCTCCCTCCCCCACCGACGCTCAGTAACAGCAGTGTGTACCATCCCCTCCCTCCCCCCACCGACGCTCAGTAACAGCAATGTGTACCATCCCCTCCCTTCCCCCCACCGACGCTCAGTAACAGCAGTGTGTACCATCCCCTCCCTCCCCCCACCGACCCTCAGTAACAGCAGTGTGTACCATCCCCTCCCTCCCCCACCGACCCTCAGTAACAGCAGTGTGTACCAGCTACAAGATGCACTGCAGAAACTCACCAAAGACCCTCAGGCAGCACCTTCCAAACCCACGGCCACTTCCATCTAGAAGGACGAGGGGCAGCAGGTACATGGGAACACCACTCCCCTGCAAGTTCCCCTCCGAGTCCCTCACCATCCAGACTCTGAAATATATCGGCCGTTCCTTCAGTGGGAATGGGGGAGTCGGGGTTTCAGAGGGGTTGGGGGATTGAGGAGGTTGGGAGGGGTGGGGAGGGGAAGGGGATGTGTGGAGAGGAGGGAGGTTGGGAAGGGTGGGGATGTGAGGAGGGGAGGGGGTGTGAGGAGGGGGATGTGGAGACATTGGGAGGGGAGGGGGGTGTGAGGAGGGGGATGTGGAGACATTGGAAGGAGAGGGGGTGTGAAGGGTGGGCTGTGGGGATGTTGGGAGGGGAGAGGGATGTGAGGAGGGGGATGTGGGGACATTGGGAGGGGAGGGGGTGTGAGAAGGGGATGTGGGGACGTTGGGTGGGGAGGGGGTGTGGGGACGTTCGGAGGGGAGGGGTTTGTGAGGGGTGGGATGTGGGGACATTGGGAGGGGAGGGAGTGTGAGGAGGGGGATGTGGAGATGTTGGGAGGGGAGGGAGTGTGAGGAGGGGAGAGGGGTGTGAGGGGTGGGATGTGGGGACATTGGGAGGGGAGGGAGTGTGAGGAGGGGGATGTGGAGATGTTGGGAGGGGAGGGAGTGTGAGGAGGGGAGAGGGGTGTGAGGGGTGGGATGTGGCGACGTTGGGAGGGGAGGAGGTGTGAGGAGGGGGATGTGGGGACGTTGGGTGGGGAGGGGGTGTGAGGAGGGGGATGTGGGCACATTGGATGGGGAGGAGGTGTGGGGATGTTGGGTGGGGAGGGGATGTGGGGACGTTGGGTGGGGAGGGGGTGTGGGGACATTCGGAGGGGAGGGGGCTGTGAGGGGTGGAATGTGGGGACATTGGGGGGGGGGAGGTGTGAGGAGGGGGATGTGGAGATGTTGGGAGGGGAGGGAGTGTGAGAAGGGGAGAGGGGTGTGAGGGGTGGGATGTGGCGACGTTGGGAGGGGAGGAGGTGTGAGGAGGGGGATGTGGGGACGTTGGGTGGGGAGGGGGTGTGAGGAGGGGGATGTGGGCACATTGGATGGGGAGGAGGTGTGGGGATGTTGGGTGGGGAGGGGATGTGGGGACGTTGGGTGGGGAGGGGGTGTGGGGACGTTCGGAGGGGAGGGGGCTGTGAGGGGTGGAATGTGGTGACATTGGGAGGGGAGGAGGTGTGAGGAGGGGGATGTGGGGACGTTGGGTGGGGAGGGGGTGTGAGGAGGGGGATGTGGGGACGTTGGGTGGGGAGGGGGTGTGAGGAGGGGGATGTGGGCACATTGGGTGGGGAGGGGATGTGGGGATGTTCGGAGGGGAGGGGGCTGTGAGGGGTGGGATGTGGCGACGTTGGGAGGGGAGGAGGTGTGAGGAGGGGGATGTGGGGACGTTGGGTGGGGAGGGGGTGTGGGGACGTTGGGAGGGTGCGTCAGGGCTGGGTGGGGGAAGGGTTTTGGTGGGTGAGGGGGGGTGGGTTAGCTGCTGCGGAACCTTTGAGGGGCTGTCCACTTCTGCACTGACCCTCTGTACCGCCCCCCACTCCTCCTCCCCACCCCCTCCCCCCTCCCCCCCTTTTAAATACACAGGTGCCCAGAAGAAGGATGTAGCAAAGATGGCAGCCTTCAGCTCCAGCAAGGAGAAGGTAAGTAAGACTGGACTGAGGGGTGGGGTGTGGGGTGGGGACAGGCGGGGTGGTTGGGGGCTGAGTGTATGGGGGGGGTACGCGGGGTGGGAGTGTTGGGAGCGACCTGCATTCCTCTATCGCCTAAATTCCAACTCCACCCTCCGCACTTCCACCCCGCGCCCTGTGCCCGGTTCAGGGAATGACGGTTCGGTCATTGGCCGCTGGACAGAGGTTCCCGGAAATCTAACCAACCCTGGAACAGCTGACCCCCCAGAGACCCCCCCCCCCCCCCCCACAGCTCTCGGATATGCGCTCCTCGCTCCCAGCCCGAACCCTGGGGCCCGCGTTGTGTCAGATACCCTTCCCTCCGCATTCACCGTTTCTGCTTCCAAAGGGGACGAGGTCCCACGTCTGTTCTGAGGGGTCGGTCTTTCACCAGGGCCAGAGGACGGACGTGACCTCCCTTGCGTCCAGGAGGTGACGGGAGGATGTGGAGGGATGTGTAGGGGGATGGGGACAGCTGTGGGGTTTTCCCCCTCACCCCGCTCCGCGTCTCTGACGGCGTGAATGTTCCTTGCCTTCCCAGGTGCTCCCGTGGATCAGTCAGAACCCAGGTCTGGAACGGGCCGTCTCCCCCACTCCAGTCTACAGCTCCCGTCAGGAATCTGTCTACAGCAGCTACCCGGTAACGATGCCCGGGGTGGAGAGGGGGTGGGGGGGAGAGGTGAGGGCCGTGTGAGCGTGGGGGTGGGGGGGCGTATCCGGCCAGCCCACTCTGTCTCCGCGGGGGCATGGATTCCACCCAAAGATCTCGGAGTTCCCTGAAAGAGAGCCGAAGTATTCGGTCAGGACACGCGCGCAAGAATGCCTCACCTCCCGCGATCCCAACGCCGACGGATCAGGGGTCTGATTGGCCGAGGGGAGATCCTGTCTGCCTCCCACGCTCCTTCACTCCCTCGGCCCCTCGGAAATCCCGACCTGGAAGAAATTAAGCCGCCCGTCGCTCCTCTGCCCAGTCGGGGAAGGGATTTTTCTCACGTCCCCTGAGCAACGAGATTCCTCCCCATCTCTCTCTGTTTCTACAGCCCTCCAATGTTCTTTGAATTCCCCGCTAAACCCTAAAGTTATGCTGCATTTTGTTACTGACCCACCCTGTCCATGCCCCTCATACTGTTATACCCCTCTATCAGGTCCACCTTCCATCACATCTGCTCCAAAGAAAACAGCCGGTGCTTATCCATCACCGAAATGCTCCATCCCAGGACAGAATCTCCCTCTGCACCCTCTCCAATACAATTCCATCCTTCCAGTAGTGTGGAGATATTCCGGAGTGATGTAGCTAGTCAAATCCCCTCGGTTTTAAAGAAAACAGAATTTATTTACAAGATTACCGACCAAAGCACAAACAAAACAGCACAGAATACTGATTAACCTACCCTACCCGAAAACCCAACTGTCTATCCCAACTTAATGATGCTGTTCCCAATGCTTGGAGCAATCTCCATAGACACCCCCTTTGGCACAAAAGGCAAAATCGACACACATTCTCAGAGGAGAGAGAGAGAGAGAGAGAGAGACAGCAGAGAGATTCAGCATGGACTCTCCTGCTCCTCGGATGCTGCCTGACCTGCTGTGCTTTTCCAGCACCACACTCTCGACTCTGATCTCCAGCATCTGCAGTCCTCGCTTTGCCCTAACCAGGGATAGGCTGAGCTGGGAGAATTGGCCGCTCCCCTTTCATTGTACAAGTGGATCATGCTAAAACTCCAAAAGCTTCTTCAAGTGGATCAACGCAGACATCGCTGCACCCCTGCCTTTACAACCCCTCACCCCCCCGAAAGAAAGCTCGAGGACAAGGTAGCCTTGTTGATGGAGCAGCATCGTCACAAAATCGATCTGCGAACCAATCAGCCCGTCGTTTTGCGGGCCACGGCGTTAATCGTTGTTCCCTCCGGATTCGGCACTCTTGCATGTGTCCTGATGCGTTCCAGAGGGGGAAAAGAAAAACAGTCTCTTCGCTTTTTCTCAGCTGTTCGCAAATGTTTAAGCTCGCGGTCAGATGAACGCTGTTGATGCGCGTGGGGTGAAAATCTCTCTAACGGGTCTCCTTCTTTCTTTCTTTTGCCCACCCCCTCCCCCTGACAGCCCTCCAATGGCTCAATGGTAGCGTCCACAGTCGATGGGGGAGTCAGCACCTACTCAATTCAGACAGGACGCACTGGGCAATTGTCTACTTTGGTGTGAGGTGGAGTTGGCGAGGGGGACGGTGACCCTGGACTGACCTCAAGGGGAAGACTGTTGAAGGAGGGAGGGGGGTGGGGGGGTGGGCTTGGATGGGGGGTTGTGGGGGGGGGTGGGGGGGGAAGTGTGCTTGAGTTTCATGCTCTGGGAGGGGTCAGAAAACGGAAGATTGACTGCATTCCGTTGGCAACATCTGACTCAGAGAGAGAAACTCCCCCCCCCCCCATCCCCCAACACGCACCCTCCTTCTCCCCCTCTCTCCAACCCGAATCTTTCTTTTGTTAAAACCCCTCACGGGATGAGGGGGTTGCTGGTCAGGCTAGCATTGAAAACAGTTCAGAGTCAACCACATCGCCGTGGGTCGGGAGTCACGTGTAGGCCCAGACCAGGGAAAGATGGCAGTTTCCTGCCCTGAAGGACTTAGTGACCCAGATGGAGGTTTCCCAACAATGGATTCACGGTCCAGGTTTTACTGAGTTCATCTGTCATGGTGGGATTCAAACCCGGCTCCCCGGATAAGCAGTCCAGTGATAATACCACTTGGCCGTTCCCCACCCCCTTCAGTGTTGGGCCCCATACCTTAGGAAAGGTACACTGACCCTGGAGCCCTGGTCCAGAGGAGGCTCACGAGAATACACCCAGAACAAGCTTTACGCATGAGGAACACTTGAGGACTATGGGTTGATACTCAATAGAGTTTGGAAGGATGAGGGGGGGGGTATCGAATTGAAATAGTCAGTATACTGAATAGCCTGGGCAGAGTGGATGTTGGGAAGATGTTTCCATCAGTAGGAGAGACTGGGGCCCAAGGGTACTGCCTTGGAATAAAGAGAAGACCTTTTACAATGGATATAAGCAAACTCTTCTTCAGCCAGAGAGCGGGGAAGGCTGTGGGGGCCGGGTCATTGAGTATATCTAAGACGGAGATAGATAGGTTGTTGAGGGGATCGGGAGAATGGGGCTGAGAAACCTCTCCGCCATGATAGAATGGTGGAGCAGACTCGATGGGCCGAATGGTGTTGTGGTCTTTACCAGTCTCTCCATTTCCTCACGGGAATGGGTCCCATTCCGACTCTGGGAGATTTGAGCTGACTGTTCCCCTTGTCACAGCCCTCTCCCAAACCTTGCGTCGTTTGGTAGTGGATCTCCAACTCTTGGCCAAGGGCTACCAGAGACCCTCATCCACCTTCTCCACTGTTCCATACCCCAAGGTGGGAGAACGGGAGGGGACCTACTATTTACCAAGCTGCCATCTTGGAGCATCGTGGACAGGGAGAGGCAGAGATAGATGTGTTCCCAATGAGCGATGAGGACTCTCTCCCCCCACTCCCCCATCCCCTCTGGTAGTCATTTCCCAGAGTCCTTCAGGGTCTTTGTGGTTTGACACTCAGTGACAAAACCCTATGGGTTGGTGGGGGGAGGGTGGGGGGGGGGGGGTGAATTTTGAGAGCGGGCTGCTCAGAACGCACTGAGAACGGCATTGGGTGCCTTTATCTGAGGATGGATAGACTGACATTTGGAGCCAGTCCAGGGAAGGTTCACTCGGCTAATCCCGGGGATGGAGGGACTGTCTTATGGGGAGAGGGTGATGAGTTTGGGGCCTGTACTCATTGGAGGTCAGGTAAATGAGAGGCGTCCTTATTGAATTGTGTTAAAATCTAAAGACGTATGTACATAGACAGCGGAAACAGACCCTTCGGTCCATCTTGTTCATGCTGACCCAGATATCCCAACCTAATCTAGACCCATTTGCCTTCACTTGGCCTACATCCCTCCAAACCCTTCTTATTCATGTCCCAATCCAGCTGCCTTTTAAATGTAATCATTGTACCAGCCTCCACCACTTCCTCTGGCAGCTCATTCCATACACGTACCACCCTCTGGGTGAAAAAGTTGCCCCTCAGGTCTCTTTTATATCTTTCCCCTCTCACCCTAAACCTATGTCCCTCCAGTTCTGGACTCCCCCACCCCAGGGTAAAGGTCTTCTTTATTTATCCTATCCATGCCCCTCATAATTTTGTAAACCTCTATAAGGTCACCCCTCAGCCTCCGACGCTCCAGGGAAAACAGCCCCAGCCTGTTCAGCCTCTCCCTGTAGCTCAAACCCTCCAACCCTGGCAACGTCCTTTCTGAACCCTTTCTAGTTTCACAACATCCTTCCGGTAGCAGGGAGACCAGAATTGCATGTAGTATTCAAGCAGACCAGTTGGCAGTGATGTCTCAGAAGAGAGGATTAGATTAGATTAGATTAGATTACATTACAGTGTGGAAACAGGCCCTTCGGCCCAACAAGTCCACAACGACCCGCCGAAGCGAAACCCACCCATACCCCTACATTTACCCCTTACCTAACACTACGGGCAATTTAGCATGGCCAATTCACCCTGACCCTGCACATCTTTTGGACTGTGGGAGGAAACCGGAGCACCCGGAGGAAACCCACGCAGACACGGGGAGAACGTGCAAACTCCACACAGTCAGTCGCCTGAGGCGAGGATCTGTAGGGGGAGATGTGGAGAGGCTCCCCCCTCCCCAGACCCCGCTGGGTGGGAGAGTCCAGGGCCAGAGAGGCAACATCACGGAGTAAGGGGGTTCCCCCAGTGAAGCCAGAGCTAGGGAGGACTCTCTTCTCTCTCCCAGGGGAGTGAATCTGTGGAGTTCTTTACCGTGGAGGGGAATTCAGGATGTTCAGAATCGAGACAGACAGGTTGTTAATCGGTAAGGGAACAATCCAGGAGTTGAGGGTAATCAGACCAGCCGTAATCTCGCGGTGCTTTGGCTTTCATCAACGGGGGGATAGAGTTTAAGAGCCGCGAGGTTTCGCTGCAGCTCTACAAGACCCTAGTGAGACGACACGTGGAATATTGTGCCCAGTTCTGGTCGCCCTACTATAGGAAAGATACAGAGGCTTTGGGGAGGGTGCAAAGAAGGTTTACCAGGATGCTGCCTGGACTGGAGGGGCTTGCCTTATGAAGAAGGGTTGAATAAGCTCAGACTTTTCTCTCTGGAGAGAAGGAGGAAGAGAGGAGACCTGATCGAGGTGTACAAAATAATGAGAGGCATGGATAGAGTCAATAGCCAGAGGCTTTTCCCCAGGGGCAGGATTGACTGGTACGAGGGGACATAGTTTGAAGATATTAGGAGGAAGGTATAAAGGAGACGTCAGAGGTGTGTTTTTTACACAGAGAGTTGTGAATGCATGGAATGCGTTGCCAGCTGTGGTGGTGGAAGCAGAGTTATGGGGGACATTTAAGTGACTGCTGGACCGACACATGGATGGCAGTGAGTTGAGGGTTGCGTAGGTTAAGTTACTATATTTTACATTAGGATTAAATCCTGGCACAACATCGTGGGCCAAAGGGCCTGCTCTGTGCTGTACTTTTCTATGTTCCATGTTCTAACAGCAAGGCTGGCTCGATGGGCTGAATGCCCAACATCTAGTCCCACATAGTACGGTCCATTCAGTGAATTGTTTCTTGATCGGGATGGTCTGTCAGCGTTCCTCTCCAGTATGTGTGTGTGTGTGTGTGTGTGTGTGTGTGAGATAGAGAGAGAAAGAGAGAGAGAGAGAGGGAGATAAAGAGAGAGACAGATAGAGAGAGGGAGAGAGAATAGGGAGAAAGAGAGATAGATGGAGAGAGAGAGAAAGTTGGAAAGAGAGAGATAGAGAAAGAAAGAAAGATAGAGAGAGAGAGAGAGAGAGCAAGGGAGATAACGAGAGAGAGAGATAGAGAGAGAGAAAGAGGGAGAGGGAGAAAGAGATAGATGGATAGAAAGAGAGAAAGATAGGGAGGGAGAGAAAGAGAGGGAGAGAGACAGAGAGAAAGAGAGCGCGATAGAGAGAGAGATAGAGAGAGGGAGAGATAGATAGAGAGTGCACAGAAGGAATTTACCATAATGATTCCCGGAGTGAGGAATTTTCAGGACCGTTTCAAGAAGCCGTGAGTAGACAGATGGGGAGAAGCAGAGACGGGGAGCTCGGATCACGACGGGTAAAGGTGGTTTCGATCCAGGTGGATGAAGGACATCCTTTCCTGTCCCCTGACCGTGCAAGGGCTGGCAGCAGAGATTGGGAGCTTCCTGGCTCCCTCCAACCTCACCCCCCCCAATCCCCCGGAGAGAGGTGGGTGGAAGAGGACACCATTCCCAGGCAGAAACGGAACGTGGAACCGGCAGACTGACCGGAGGAAGAGGGGGAACGGACCGGATTGGTCAGCAGGGAGGGGGGGGGATAGCAACGCGAGGTGGGCAGAGCGGTCACAGGGACCCCGTGGCAACTTCACCGCTTCAACCGCAAGGTGACATTGGGATGTTGTGAATGTAAACTGTAAATTTGTAAGCGTACATTCACAGGGGACTGTCCTGCGATATCACGAGCGAGCTGCTCGGTTTATATTTTTTTAAAAACGGATTTAAAATGCGGTGTGCTGACAATGTCTGTGTTTCCAATGCCGTCTCATTCCCTTTGTCTGAGGGTGCTCCTGGTTCCAGAGAATTGCAACAACAGCGCGGGTTAGATCCAGAGAAACACAGCACGCGGGCTCAAACTCCAAAGTCGGGACGGGGTGGGTGAGGTGGGAACTCGTGACTGTATCGAGGTGGGGCAGCAGGCGCTAGACAAATGCGAAGGCTTTCGTGGCGTGGGACTGGAACTTACCCCGAACGTGCCCACAGCCCCCCCGGTTCTCAGTCGGGGATGGGCAGCACAGTGGTTGGCGCTGCTGCCTCCCAGTGCCAAGGACCCGGGTTCGATCCCACCCTCGGCCGACTGTCTGCGTGGGGTTTGCACATTCTCCCCGTGTCTGTGTGGGTTTCCTCCGGGTGCTCCGGTTTCCTCCCACAGTCCAAAGATGTGCAGGTCAGGCTGGGTTGGCCATGGGAAATTGTCCCATAGTGTCCAGGGATGTGCAGGTTAGGGTGGATTGGCCATGGGGAATTGTCCCATAGTGCCCAGGGATGTGCAGGTTAGGGTGGATTGGCCATGGGAAATTGTCCCATAGTGTCCAGGGATGTGCAGGTTAGGGTGGATTGGCCATGCTAAATTGTCCCATAGTGTCCAGGGATGTGCAGGTTAGGGTGGATTGGCCATGGAAAATTGTCCCATAGTGTCCAGGGATGTGCAGGTTAGGGTGGATTGGCCATGGGAAATTGTCCCATAGTGCCCAGGGATGTGCAGGTTAGGGTGGATTGGCCATGGGGAATTGTCCCATAGTGTCCAGGGATGTGCAGGTTAGGGTGGGTTGGCCATGGGAAATTGTCCCATACTGTCCAGGGGTGTGCAGGTTAGGGTGGGTTAGTTGGGGGAAATGTGGGGTAATGGCTCTGGGTGGGATACACTGCGGGGAGGGTGGGTGTGGGCTTGTTGGGCCGAAGGGCCTGTTTCCACACTGTGGAGTGAGGGAGACATGGGGTGGAATGTGAGACGAAGGGAGGGGCAGGGGGCTTGGGCACAGAGTTGGGGGGGGAGGGGGCACAGGTGCACACCGGCGGGAAGAGCGCCGAGAGACGAGGCAGGGGCAACGCTGAGGGGCCTTCCCATTCAAAGTGCCCCTGGTCTCCCGACATACCGGATAGACACAGCAGGGGGCAGCCTTGGCTGCTTTCGAGATGAGGGATTGCCAGAGCCGGACGACAAAGGACTAAAGGATTCGCAGTGGGGCAAAGGGGCAGTGAGCCTCGGGTCATGAAGACACAGAGGCTGGTACAGTCCACCCCACCGGAGCGGGAGGAAGGTTAAGGTGGAGATTGAATCAGGCGTTCAGACTCTCCCCACAACTCCCAATCTCTGGGGGAGGGGGTGCTCTGATCAAGTCGATGAGGGAGACATGGGCTGGAGGGTCTGTCACTGGAGAGTGCTCCCTCAGCACTAACCCTCCGACAGTGTAGCACTCCCTCAGCACTGACCCTCCGACAGTGTAGCACTCCCTCAGCACTGACCCTCCGACAGTGCCCACTCCCTCAGCACTAACCCTCCGACAGTGTAGCACTCCCTCAGCACTGACCCTCCGACAGTGCCCACTCCCTCAGCACTGACCCTCAGACAGTGCGGCACTCCCTCAGCACTGACCCTCCGACAGTGCCCAATCCCTCAGCACTGACCCTCCGACAGTGCAGCACTCCCTCAGCACTGACCCTCCGACAGTGCCCAATCCCACAGCATTGACCCTCTGACAGTGCGACACTCCCTCAGCACTGACCCTCCGACAGTGCCCACTCCCTCAGCACTGACACTTCGACAGTGCCCACTCCCTCAGCACTGACCCTCCGACAGTGCCCACTCCCTCAGCACTGACCCTCCAACTGTGCGGCACTCCCTCAGCACTGACCCTCCAACAGTGCGGCACTCCCTCAGCACTGACCCTCCGACAGTGCGGCACCCCCTCTGCACTGACCCTCCGACAATGCGGCACTCCCTCAGGACTGACCATCTGACAGTGCAGCACTCCCTCAGCACTGACCCTCTGACAGTGCCCACTCCCTCAGCACTGACCCTCCGACAGTGCCCACTCCCTCAGCACTGATCCTCCGACAGTGCGGCACCCCCTCAGCACTGACCCTCTGACAGTGCCCACTCCCTCAGCACTGACCCTCCGACAGTGCCTACTCCCTCAGCACTGACCCTCCGACAGTGCGGCACTCCCTCAGCACTGACCCTCCGACAGTGCAGCACTCCCTCAGCACTGACCCTCCGACAGTGCGGCACTCCCTCAGCACTGACCCTCCGACAGTGCAGCACTCCCTCAGCACTGACCCTCCAACAGTGCGGCACCCCCTCAGCACTGACCCTCTGACAGTGCCCACTCCCTCAGCGCTGACCCTCCGACAGTGCCCACTCCCTCAGCATTGACCCTCCGACAGTGCGGCACTCCCTCAGCACTGACTCTCCGACAGTGCCCACTCCCTCAGCACTGACCCTCCGACAGTGCCCACTCCCTCAGCACTGATCCTCCGACAGTGCGGCACTCCCTCAGCACTGACCCTCCGACAGTGCCCACTCCCTCAGCACTGATCCTCCGACAGTGCGGCACTCCCTCAGCACTGACCCTCCGACATGCCCAATCCCTCAGCACTGACCCTCCGACAGTGCGGCACTCCCTTAGCACTGACCCTCCAACAGTGCGGCACCCCCTCAGCACTGACCCTCTGACAGTGCCCACTCCCTCAGCGTTGACCCTCCGACAGTGCCCACTCCCTCAGCACTGACCCTCCGACAGTGCGGCACTCCCTCAGCACTGACCCTCCAACTGTGCACCACCCCTTCAGCACTGACCCTCCGACAATGCGGCACTCCCTCAGCACTGACCCTCCGACAGTGCCCACTCCCTCAGCACTGACCCTCCGACAGTGCCCACTCCCTCAGCACTGACGCTCTGACAGTGCCCACTCCCTCAGCACTGACCCTCCGACAGTGCCCACTCCCTCAGCACTGACCCACCGACAGTGCGGCACTCCCTCAGCACTGACCCTCCGACAGTCCGGCACTTTCATTTCCCTGTGTCGTTCCCGTGTTTGTGCTGACTGTGATCTGTCCGTTTCCTCCTGCCTTTAGTTTGATCGTGTCTCTTGTGAGTAAGTCGTGTTTCCTCCGAACGACAGCGACCCACGTGGAAGTGGTTTGTACAAATCCATCCCGTAAAAACCTCGCCAAAGCACCGTTTCCCTGAAAATAAAACTCACGTTTCGTGGACATCAGGACAGATCACAAGAATCCCAAACTGAAAGGCAGATAAAAGTTTATCTGCTTTTATGCTCATTGTTTGCAAGTTGTTTTTGACAGGATAATGTGTTGCCCAGAATCAGGGTCAAAAGACTGACATGATCTATAAACCGTCAGCTCATTGGTTGGTGAGAGGTACTGTTTTGCACGTCTAATCTCAATTACTTTCAGGTCGAAAGGGGAAATATTTACAAATTGGAAACTGAGAAAAGACCAACACCATTTTGATTTTGAAAATCAAATTAAGAACTGAGTAATTCAAGCAGAGATTGCCGCTCCAGGTGATGTGTTGCGACTGCATGATGTGGGAGTCCCTGGACCCCATTGTGATTAGATTAGATTACATTACAGTGTGGAAACAGGCCCTTCGGCCCAACAAGTCCACACCGACCCGCCGAAGCGAAACCCACCCATACCCCTACATTTACCCCTTACCTAACACTACGGACAATTTAGCATGGCCAATTCACCTGACCCTGCACATCTTTGGACTGTGGGAGGAAACCGGAGCACCCGGAGGAAACCCACGCAGACACGGGGAGAACGTGCAAACTCCACACAGTCAGTTGCCTGAGGCGGGAATTGAACCCGGGTCTCTGGCGCTGTGAGGCAGCAGTGCTAACCACTGTGCCACCGTGCCGCCCACGTGCCACCGTGCCGCCCACGGTTGACCACATCTCCAGTAAATGCTGGGGTTTTTTTTGAGGAACTCTGGCTCCAAGTTGATGAGCTGGAGTCTGAGCTGTGAACACTGTGCCACGTCAGAGAGGGACAGAGTTACCTGGACGCTGTGTTTCAGGAGACAGTCACATCCCTGAGGTTAACTACCTCGAAATGCGGCAGAGAGAGAGGAGGGTGTGACTGCAGGTGAGGCAGGTAGAGGGATCTAGGAAGTACTGCTGAAGGACGCTCAGACTGGGAGCTGAATCGAACACGTTTGCGATATGTACTCCCTATGTGGGTGTGAGGGGTGACCTTATTGAGGTTCATAAAATCATGAGGGGCGTGGATAGGGTAAATAGATGAGGTCTTTTCCCTGGAGGGGGGGAGTACAGAACTTGTGGAATACTGTATCCAGCTCCGGTCGCCCTGTTATAGGAAGGATATTATGAAACTGGAGAGGGTTCAGGAGAGATTTCCCAGGATGTTGCCGGGAATGGGAGGATCTGAGCTATAGGGAGAGGCTGAACAGGCTGGGACTGTTTTCCCTGGAGCGTCGGAGGCTGAGGGGTGACCTTATAGAGGTTTATAAAATCATGAGGAGGATAGATAGGGTTAATGGTGGGTGTCTTTTCCACAGGGTGGGGGAGTCCAGAACTAGAGGGACATAGGTTTAGGGTGAGAGGGGAAAGATTTAAAAGGGACCTGAGGGGCAACATTTTCACCCAGAGGGTGGTACGTGTATGGAATGAGCTGCCAGAGGAAGTGGTGGAGGCTGGTACAATGACAACATTTAAAAGGCATCTGGATGGGGACATGAATAGGAAGGGTTTGGAGGGATATGGGCCAAGTGCTGGCAAATGGGACTAGATTTATTTAGGATATATGGGTCAGATATGGATGGGTTGGGCTGAAGGGTCTGTTTCCATGCTGTACATCCCTATGACCTTACGACTCTACCCAGCATCTCCTTATACTCCAAACCGCCCATTCCTAATAATATCCTTTGAAATGTTCTTTGCGCCCTTAGCAGTTTAATAATGGTGTCAAAGAGCTTGATGTTGGACTGGGGTGGATAAAGTTGAAAATCACACGACACCAGGTTTATAGCCCAGTTACCTGATGATGGGGCAGTGCTATGAAAGCTTGTGATTTCAAATAAACTGTTGCACGAGAACCTGACGTTGTGCGATTTTTAGTTAAATAACATCTTTCCGATAGGAAGGAGACCAGAATTGCACACAATATTCCAACAGTGGCCTAATCAATGTCCTGTACAGCCGCAACATGACCTCCCAACTCCTGTACTCAATACTCTGACCAATAAAGGAAAGCATACCAAACGCCGCCTTCACTATCCTATCTACCTGCGACTCCATTTTCACGGAGCTATGAACCTGCACTCCAAGGTCTCTTTGTTCAGCAACAATCCCAGGACCTTACCATTAAGTGTATAAGTCCTGCTAAGATTTGCTTTCCCAAAATGCAGCACCTCGCATTTACCTGAATTAAACTCCATCTGCCACTCCTCAGCCCATTGGCCCATCTGGTCCAGATCCTGTTGCAATCTGAGGTAACCCTCTTCGATGTCCGATGTGCCAATGAATTTGTTGTCATCTGCAAACTCGCTCAAGGATCCAGGACAAGTAATCGGACAGAGAGTGCAGAAAGGTCAGGAATCTAACTTCGGGAACAGCAGACAAGACGACAACTATGAGAATGAGGGCTCTGAGGGTGTTGTGTTATGAAATGTACGCAGTGTGTGAAGCAAGGTAAATGAGTTTGTTACGCAGATTGAAATTGGCAGGGACTGATGTGTGTCACAGAGACTGCAAGGGGATTGGAGCTGGGAAGATAATATCCAGGGATATACTCCTTATCAAAAGGTAGAGGGGTACTGGAGGTGGAGTTGCCTTGCTGATATGAGATAAATTTGGATTGGATTGAATTGGATTGCTTTCACTGGAATTCAGACGGGTGAGGGGGCGAATCTCATAGAGACTTTTCAAACGCTAACAGGATGAGACGGGAGGGGGGATGCAGAGGGGATGCTCCGGATGGTGGGTGCGTCCAGAGCCAGGAGGGTCACCGTCTGAGGATTCGGGGTGGGCCACTGAGGACGGAGATGAGGGGACATTTCTTCACCCAGAGAGTGGGGAGCCTGTGGGATTCATTCCCATGGGAAGGAGCTGATGCCAAAACATTGAATGTATTCAGGAGGCGAGTGGATATAACACGGAGGGGGGGGGGAGCGAATGGGGTCAAGGGTTATGGAAGGAAGGCTATTGCGTTGGATGATGATGGTGGTGAATGGCAGAGCAGGCTGGAAGGGCTGAATGGCCTCCGCCTGCCCCTATCTTCTGTGCTCTCTGTGTAAATTAAATCGAGAAGTGACACACAGTCAGAAGGCGCGGGTTGAGTTGAGGAACCGCTGAGGGTAAAGGACCCCGATGGGATTTATGTCCAGGTCTCCGGGCAGCAGTCAGGACGTGAGGAAGAAAATAAATCAGCAAGCAATGGGGGGGGGGGGGGGGGAATGGAAGGAAAGCATGATGACAGCAATTATTAATGTGCAGGTGGGACTGGGAACATCGTGGTTGGTTGATGATCTCCCGAAATGGAAGGTGTGGAGCTGGTTTTTGCAGTGGAACCGACTAGGGAGCAAGGCAATGCTGGATTTGGTGACGCACAGCGAGGCAGACTGGAATACAGAGCCAAGTGAAGGAACTCCGAGGGAACGGTGGCGACGATCTGATAGAATTCACCCTGCAGTTACAGAGGGAGGAGTTGGATTCAGACATGGCAGTTGAGTAAGGGCGTGAGACAAAGGCGTGAGGGGTGGAGGAGTTGGCCAGAGGTGGTTGGAAGGGAGGTCTGGCAGTGGGGGGGGGGGGGGAGACAGTGGAGCAGCGATGGCAGGAGGTTGCTGGGGGATAATTCACAGCCCAAGGAAGAAGAGACGTCCTGAGGGGAAGGTGAGGTCACCATGGCTGACAGGGGAACTCAGGGACAGCAGAAAGGCAAAAGGATGAACACTCAATGCAGTGAAGATTAACGGGAAGCCTTTAAAAACCAACAGGAGACAGCGACAGGGACAACAAGCAGGGAGAGGGTCAAATATGAGGGTGAGAGAGCTAGTAACATTGAAGAAGTTTGCAAGTCTTTGTAAGGCATCTAAAAAGTAAGAGAGTAGACATTAGAAGCGGAGGATCCCTACAGTGAGGAAACAGGCCCTTCGGCCCAACAAATCCACACTGACCCTCTGAAGGGTATGCCGCCCACACCCATTCCCCGACCCTATCACTCGGCATTTACCCCTGAATAATCCACACCCCACCCCCACACATCCCTGGGCACTATGGGACAATTTCCCATGGCCAATCCATACTAACCTGCACATCCCTGGTTACTATGGGACCATTTCCCATGGCCAATCCACCCTAACCTGCACATCCCTGGGCACTATGGGACACTATCCCATGGCCAATCCACCCTAACCTGCACATCCCTGGGCACTATGGGACAGTTTCCCATGGCCAATCCACCCTAACCTACACATCCCTGGGCACTATGGGACAATTTCCCATGGCCAATCCACCCTAACCTGCACATCCCTGGGCACTATGGGACAATTTCCCATGGCCAATCCACCCTAACCTGCACATCCCTGGGCACTGTGGGACAATTTCCCATGGCCAATCCACCCTAATCTGCACATCCCTGGGCACTATGGGAAAATTTCCCATGGCCAATCCACCCTAACCTGCACATCCCTGGGCACTATGGGACAATTTCCCATGGCCAATCCACCCTAACCTGCACATCCCTGGGCACTATGGGACAATTTCCCATGGCCAACCCACCCTAACCTGCACATCCCTGGGCACTATGGGATAATTTCCCATGGCCAATCCACCCTGACCTGCACATCCCTGGACACTATGGGACAATTTCCCATGGCCAATCCACCCTAACCTGCACATCCCTGGGCACTATGGGACAATTTCCCATGGCCAATCCACCCTAACCTGCACATCCCTGGACACTATGGGACAATTTCCCATGGCCAATCCACCCTAACCTGCACATCCCTGGGCACTATGGGACAATTTCCCATGGCCAATCCATACTAACCTGCACATCCCTGGGCACTATGGGACAATTTCCCATGGCCAATCCACCCTAACCTGCACATCCCTGGGCACTATGGGACAATGAAGCATGGCCAATCCCGCAGAAGCTACACATCTTTGGACTGAGAGCGATAACCGGAGCAGCCGGAGCAAACCCACGCACACACGGGCAGAATGTTCAAACTGTACAGACGGTGACCCGAGTGTGGAATTGAACCCGGGTCCCTGGTGCTGTGAGAGCAGAAGTGCTAACCACTCAGCCACTGTGCGACCCTATTGGGCTGATGGAAAATGAGGTTGGAGAAGTAGTAATGGGGAACAAAGGAATGGCAGAGGTGCTGAATTGGTACTTTTCATTAGAATTCCCAGCGGAAGGCAGATTCTAGACAGATCTGTGAACAGGCAGGGAGCAGAGGGATACAAACCCTTAGAAGATAGGTGACAGGTTTCGATAGAGGATCTGGGCTGGCGCAGGCTTGGAAGGCCGAATGGCCTGTTCCTGTGCTGGAATTTTCTTGGTTCTTTGTAAGATGCCAAAAATGGACCAGAGAGTCAGAGGTCAGAGGTGAGTGTGGCAGCTATCGTGATGGAGAAGGTGCTTGGAGAGCTGGATAAATCACCTGGACCAGATGGACTACACCCCAGAGTTCTGAAGGACATAGCTCAGGAGATTGTAGAGGCATGACTGGTGATCTTTCAGGAATCACTGGAGTCAGGGAGGATTCCAGAGGACTGGGAAATGGCTAACGTAACGCCTTTTGTTTAAGAAGGGAGGGAGGCAGAAGACGGGAGACTGTCGGCAGGTTAGCCTGACCTTGGTCATTGGTGAGATTGGAGAGTCCGTTATTAAGGGTGAGATTATGGAGAACATGGTCAAATAAGGCTGAGCCAGCACAGTTTCGCCATGGGGAGGTGATTCCTGACAAATCTGTTAGAATTCTTCAAGGAGGTGATGAGCAACTTAGACAAAGGAGAGCAGCTAGAGGTGATCTATTAGGATTTCCAGAAGGTCTTTGACCAGGAGCTGCACAGGAGGCTGTTAATGAAGATAAGAGCCCGTGGTGTTCGGGTCAAGGCCCTGGCCTGGATAGAGGGTTGGCAGGAGGCAGAGAGTGGGGATAAAGGGCTCTTTCTCAGGATGGCAACTGGTGATGAGTGGAGATCCGCAGGGGTCAGTGTTGGGACCGCAACGATTCACGTTACACATTAACGACCTGGGCAAAGGGACCGAGGAGTTGGATGAACTGAGGATTATTCGAGAGGCTGAGAGGGTGATTGATAGAAGCTACAGGGACATAGTTACGCCGGAGAACAGAGGTAGCTGGGTAACAGTTAGAGGTGGGAAGGGGAAGAAGCAGGCAGTGCAAGGATCCCCTGTGGTCGTTCCCCTAAAAAATAAATATACAGCTTTGGAAACTGTTGGGGGGGACAGCGTTGCAGGTGTAAGCTGCAGTGAAGGGGTCTGTGGCTCTGAGACTCAGAAGGGAAAGGGGGAGAGGAGGAGAGCGCTAGTTATAGGGGACTCTCTAGTTAGAGGGACGGACAGGCGGTTCTGTGGACATGGGCGAGACTCACGGATGGTTTGTTGCCTCCCGGGTGCTAGGGTCCGAGACGTCTCAGACCGTGTCTTCAGAATCCTTAAGGGGGAGGGTGTGCAGCCAGAAGTCGTGGTGCACATTGGCACCAACGACATAGGTAGGAAGAGGGGTGGGGAGGTCATTCAAGAGCTCAAGGAGTTAGGCTGGAAGCTAAAAGCTAGGACAGACAGAGTCGTCATCTCTGGGTTGTTGCCGGTGCCACGTGACAGTGAGGCAAAGAATAGGGAGAGAGTGCAGTTGAACACGTGGCTGCAAGGCTGGTGTAGGAGGGAGGGCTTCAGATATTTGGACAATTGGACTGCATTCTGGGGAAGGTGGGACCTGTACAAACAGGACGGGTTGCACCTGAACCAGAAGGGCACCAATATCCTGGGGGGTAGGTTTGCTAGCACTCTTCGGGGGGGTTTAAACTAATTTGGCAGGGGGATGGGATCCGGACTTGTAGTCCAGCAAGTAGGTTAGCTGTTTGTCAGGATGCCCAAGACTGTAGGGGGGCTGTGGAGAAGGTAGCACTGACAGGGACTACTAGCGGACACAGAGATGGGCTCAAGTGCGTATACTTCAACGCAAGGAGTATCAGAAATAAGGTGGGTGAACTTAAGGCGTGGATCGGTACCTGGGACTACGATGTTGTGGCCATCACGGAAACGTGGATAGATGTGGGACAGGAATGGCTGTTGGAGGTTCCTGGTTACAGGTGTTTCAGTAAGATTAGGGAGGGTGGGAAAAAAGGAGGGGGGGGTGGCATTGCTAATTAGAAATGGTATAACGGCTGCAGAAAGGAAGTTTGAGGGGGATCTGCCTCTGGAGGTAGTATGGGCTGAAGTCAGAAATAGGAAAGGTGCAGTCACCTTGTTGGGTGTTTACTATAGGCCCCCCAATAGCAGCAGAGATGTGGAGAAACAGATTGGGAAACAGATTTTGGAAAGGTGCAGAAGCCACAGGGTCGTAGTCATGGGCGACTTCAACTTCCCAAATATTGATTGGAAGCTCTTTAGATCAAGTAGATTGGATGGGGCGGTGTTTGTGCAGTGTGTCCAGGAAGCTTTTCTAACACAGTATGTAGATTGTCCAACCAGAGGGGAGGCCATATTGGATTTGGTACTCGGTAATGAACCGGGACAAGTGATGGGCTTGTTAGTGGGTGAACATTTTGGTGATGGTGACCACAATTCTGTGACTTTCACCTTGGTTATGGAGAGAGATAGGTGCGCACAACAAGGTAGATTTTATAATTGGGGGAAGGGAAATTACGATGCTGTAAGGCAGGATTTGAGGAGCATACGTTGGGAGCATAGGCTGTCAGGGAAGGATGTGGTGGAAATGTGGAACTTTTTCAAAGAGCAGATACGACGTGTCCATGATATGTATGTACCTATCAGGCAGGAAAGAAATGGTCGTGTGAGGGAGCCTTGGTTGACGAGAGAGGTTGAATGTCTGGTAAAGAGGAAGAAGGAGGCTTTCATAAGGTTGAGGAAACAGGATTCAGACAGAACAGTGGAGGGATACAGAATAGCCAGAAGGGACCTGAAGAAAGGGATTAGGAGAGCTAAGAGAGGGCATGAAAAATCGTTGGCGGATAGGATCAAGGATAACCCCAAGGCATTTTATGCGTATGTGAGAAACCTGAGAATGACGAGAACGAGGGTAGGTCCGATCAAGGACAGTAGTGGGAGACTGTGTATTGAGTCGGAAGAGATAGGAGAGGTCTTGAACAAGTACTTCTCTTCAGTATTTACGAACGAGAGGGACCGTATTGTAGAAAAGGAGAGTGTGAAATGGACTGGTAAGCTAGAAGAGATACCTGTTAGAAAGGAAGATGTGTTGGACATTTTGAACAACTTGAGGATAGACAAGTCCCCCGGGCCTGACGGGATATATCCTAGGATTATGTGGGAAGCAAGAGAGGAAATTGCAGTACCGTTGGCAATGATCTTCTCGTCTTCACTGGCAACGGGGGTGGTACCAGGGGACTGGAGAGTAGCGAATGTTGTGCCCCTGTTCAAAAAAGGGAATAGGGACAACCCCGGGAATTACAGGCCTGTTAGTCTTACTTCTGTGGTAGGCAAAGTAATGGAAAGGGTACTGAGGGATAGGATTTATGAGTATCTGGAAAGACACTGCTTGATTAGGGACAGCCAGCATGGATTTGTGAAGGGTAGGTCTTGCCTTACAAGTCTTATTGAATTCTTCGAGGAGGTGACCAAGCATGTGGATGAGGGAAGAGCAGTGGATGTAGTGTACATGGATTTTAGTAAGGCATTTGATAAGGTTCCCCATGGTAGGCTTATGCGGAAAGTCAGGAGGCATGGGATAGAGGGAAATTTGGCCAATTGGATAGAAAACTGGCTAACCGGTCGAAGGCAGAGAGTGGTGGTAGATGGTAAATATTCAGCCTGGAGCCCAGTTACAAGTGGAGTTCCGCAGGGATCAGTTCTGGGTCCTCTGCTGTTTGTAATTTTTATTAATGACTTAGATGAGGGAGTCGAAGGGTGGGTCAGTAAATTTGCAGATGATACGAAGATAGGTGGAGTTGTGGACAGTGAGGAGGGCTGTTGTCGGCTGCAGAGGGACTTAGATATGATGCAGAGCTGGGCTGAGGAGTGGCAGATGGAGTTCAACCCTGCCAAGTGTGAGGTTGTCCATTTTGGAAGAACAAATAAGAATGCGGAATACAGGGTTAATGGTAGGGTTCTTAGTCAGGTGGAGGAACAGAGGGATCTTGGGGTCTATGTACATAGATCTTTGAAGGTTGCCACTCAGGTGGATAGAGTTTGTAAGAAGGCCTATGGAGTATTATCGTTCATTAGCAGAGGCATTGAATTCAAGAGTCGTGAAGTGATGTTGCAGCTGTACAGGACTTTGGTTAGGCCACAGTTGGAGTACTGTGTGCAGTTCTGGTCGCCTCACTATAGGAAAGATGTGGAAGCTTTGGAGAGGGTGCAGAGAAGATTTACCAGGATGTTGCCTGGAATGGAGAGGAAGTCGTACGAGGATAGGTTGAGAGTTCTCGGCCTTTTCTCGTTGGAACGGCGAAGGATGAGGGGTGACTTGATAGAGGCTTATAAGATGATCAGAGGAATAGATAGAGTAGACAGTCAGAAACTTTTTCCCCAGGTACAACAGAGTGTTACAAGGGGACATAAATTTAAGGTGAAGGGTGGAAGGTATAGGGGAGATGTCAGGGGTGGGTTCTTTACCCAGAGAGTGGTGGGGGCATGGAATGCGCTGCCCGTGGGGGTGGTGGAGTCGGAATCATTGGCGACCTTTAAGCGGCATTTGGATAGGTACATGGATGGGTACTTAATCTAGGTTAGACGTTCGGCACAACATCGTGGGCCGAAGGGCCTGTTCTGTGCTGTATTGTTCTATGTTCTATGTTCTATGACATTGTTGCTGAGTTTGTAGATGACACAAAGATAGGGTGGAGGGACGGGTGGTACTGAGGGAGCGGGGAGGCCGCAGAAGGACTTGGACAGGTTCGGGGAGTGGGCAAAGAAGTGGCAGATGGAGTACAGTGTGGGAAAGTGTGAGGTCATGACCTTTGGTAGGAAGCAGAGAGGCGTGGACTACATGGGGAAAGGTTTCCAAAATCGGAAGCACGAAGGGACTGTGGAGTCCTGGTTCAGGATTGGCTTCTGGTTCACATACAGGTTCAGTTGGCAGTGGGGACAGTAAATGCAATGTTACCGTTCATTTTCAGAGTGTTCAAATCCCAGAGCAGGGATGACCTGCTGAGGCTGGACAAGGCCCTGGTCAGACCGCATTGGGAATATTGTGGGCCCCGTATCTGAGGAAGGATGTGCTGGCCTTGGAGGGGTCCAGAGGAGGTTTACAAGAACGATCCTGGGGAATGGAGGGTGTGTCGTACGAGGAGAGGTTGAGGACTCTGGGCCTGGACTTGATGAGGTTGAGAAGGACGAGGAGGCGAAAGTGAGGGCTGCAGATGCTGGAGATCAGAGTAAAGATTAGAGAGTGTTGTTGGAAAAGCACAGCAGGTCAGGCAGCATCCGAGGAGCAGAAAAATCGATGTTTCGGGTAAAAGCCCTTCATCAGGAATGAGGGATCTGATTGACCCTTACAGAACACTGAGAGGGCCTGGATAGGGTGGGCATGGAAAAGATATTCCCACCAGGAGGAGAGACCAGGGCCCGAGGCCACGGCCTCAGGGGGAAGGGACCACCCTTTGGAACTGAGATAGGGAGGATTTTCTTCAGCCGGAGGGTGGGGATCTGTGGGACCCTTTGCCGCAGAGGGCTGTAGGGGACACGTCACTGAGTGTGTGTAAGACAGAGATCGAGAGGTTCCTGATTAGTGACGGGGTCCAGGGTTACAGGGAGAATGGGGTTGAGAAACAATATCAGTCAGGATCAAATGGCGCAGCAGATTTGAAGGGCCGAATGGCCTAATGGTGCTCCTGTACATTATGATCGTACAGTCAGTTCTGTAAATTGGAGGGCTATGGAGGAGGATAAAGGGTTAATCCCCTTCACTAGGAACAGGCTGCTCTGTGTCTGTCACTGGGAGGGAGGGAGGGGGGTAAAGGGTTAATCCCCTTCACTAGGAACAGGCTGCTCTGTGTCTGTCACTGGGAGGGAGGAGGAGGGTAAAGGGTTAATCCCCTTCACTAGGAACAGGCTGCTCTGTGTCTGTCATTGGGAGGGAAGGGAGTAAAGGGTTAATCCCCCTCACTAGGAACAGGCTGCTCTGTGTCTGTCATTGGGAGGGAGGAGGGTAAAGGGTTAATCCCCTTCACTAGGAACAGGCTGCCCTCTGTCTGTCATTGGGAGGGAGGAGGGTAAAGGGTTAATCCCCTTCACTAGGAACAGGCTGCCCTCTGTCTGTCATTGGGAGGGAGGAGGGTAAAGGGTTAATCCCCTTCACTAGGAACAGGCTGCTCTCTGTCTGTCATTGGGAGGGAAGGGGGTAAAGGGTTAATCCCCTTCACTAGGAACAGGTTGCCCTCTGTCTGTCATTGGGAGGGAGGGGGGTAAAGGGTTAATCCCCTTCACTAGGAACAGGCTGCCCTCTGTCTGTCATTGGGAGGGAAGGGGGTAAATGGTTAATCCCCTTCACTAGGAACAGGCTGCCCTCTGTCTGTCATTGGGAGGGAGGGGGGTAAAGGGTTAATCCCCTTCACTAGGAACAGGCGGCCCTCTGTCTGTCATTGGGAGGGGGAGGGTAAAGGGTTAATCCCCTTCACTAGGAACAGGCTGCCCTCTGTCTGTCATTGGGAGGGAGGGGGGTAAAGGGTTAATCCCCTTCACTAGGAGCAGGCTGCCCTGTGTCTGTCACTGGGAGGGAGGTGGGTAAAGGGTTAATCCCCTTCACTAGGAACAGGCTGCTCTCTGTCTGTCATTGGGAGGGAGGGGGGTAAAGGGTTAATCCCCTTCACTAGGAACAGGCTGCTCTCTGTCTGCCATTGGGAGGGAGGAGGGGGGTAAAGGGTTAATCCCCTTCACTAGGAACAGGCTGCCCTCTGTCTGCCATTGGGAGGGAGGAGGGGGGTAAAGGGTTAATCCCCTTCACTAGGAACAGGCTGCTCTCTGTCTGTCATTGGGAGGGAGGGGGGTAAAGGGTTAATCCCTTTCACCAGGAACAGGCTGCTCTGTGTCTGTCACTGGGGGAGGAGGGTAAAGGGTTAATCCCCTTCACGAGGAACAGACTGCCCTCTGTCATTGGGAGGGAGGGGGGTAAAGGGTTAATCCCTTTCACTAGGAATAGGCTGCGCTGTGTCTGTAACTGGGGGAGGAGGAGGGTAAAGGGTTAATCCCTTTCACGAGGAACAAAAGTCTTTCACACATTTAGAATCATTTTCTGTAAAAGACTCCATTTCCAGAATATTATTCACAGGAGCAGAAAGTCTCAGACCAGAGGAGGGAGAGGGAACACCAAAGCAGCAGGGGAGAAACAAAACTTGCACAAACAAAACACTTTGATGAGAGATTTCGAAACCGTTTCCAAGAAAAGTTCAATAGGTACCAATCTTTGATTCATCAGAAAGACACGAGGAACAGCCTTTACTGACATCAATGCAGGATGTGTCAAGTCGAGGAAGAAAGAGAGCGATGTCCATGAATTCAAAGCTACAGTAAAACTTGTAGCAGACTGACAACACTCAGGAACACGCAGGAGGTCAGAATTCTCTGTTACACAGACCACACATTCCCACAAACTCTGATTAACAACATGCAGAAATCAGGAAACACAACCCTCTACATCCAGGTCAGCGCAACACGTAGGGTGAGCCACACTGTTGGACGGTCAGTGCTGAGGGAGCACCGCACTGTCAGAGGGCCAGTGCTGAGGGAGTCCTGCACAGTCAGAGGGTCAGTGCTGAGGTAGTGCTGCACTGTCGGAGGGTCAGTGGTGTGGGAGTGCAGCAGTGTCAGAGGGTCAGTGCTGAGGGAGTGCTGCACTGTCGGAGGGTCAGTGCTGTGGGAGTGCTGCACTGTCGGAGGGTCAGTGGTGTGGGAGTGCAGCAGTGTCAGAGGGTCAGTGCTGAGGGAGTGCTGCACTGTCGGAGGGTCAGTGCTGAGGGAGTGCCGCACTGTCGGAGGGTCAGTGCTGTGGGAGTGCAGCAGTGTCGGAGGGTCAGTGCTGAGGGAGTGCCACACTGTCGGAGGGTCATTGCTGAGGGAGTGCTGCACTGTCGGAGGGTCAGTGCTGTGGGAGTGCAGCAGTGTCGGAGGGTCAGTGCTGAGGGAGTGCTGCACTGTCAGAGGGTCAGTGCTGTGGGAGTGCAGCAGTGTCGGAGGGTCAGTGCTGAGGGAGTGCCGCACTGTCGGAGGGTCATTGCTGAGGGAGTGCCGCACTGTCGGAGGGTCAGTGCTGAGGGAATGCCGAACTGTCAGAGGGTCAGTGCTGAAGGAGTGCTGCACTGTCGGAGGGTCAGTGCTGAGGGAGTGCTGCACTGTCGGAGGGTCAGTGCTGAGGGAGTGCTACACTGTTGGAGAGTCAGTGCTGAGGGAGTGGGCACTGTCGTAAGGTCAGTGCTGAGGGAGTGCCGCACTGTCGAAGGGTCAGTTTTGAGGGAGTGCCGCACTGTTGGAGGGTCAGTGCAGAGGGAGTGCCGAACTGTCGGAGGGTCAGTGCTGAGGGAGTGCCGCACTGTTGGAGGGTCAGTGCAGAGGGAGTGCCGAACTGTCGGAGGGTCAGTGCTGAGGGAGTGGGCACTGTCGGAGGGTCAGTGCAGAGGGAGTGCTGCACTGTCGGAGTGTCAGTGCTGAGGGAGTGGGCACTGTCGGGGGGTCAGTGCTGAGGGAGTGGGCACTGTCGGAGGGTCAGTTTTGAGGGAGTGCAGCACTGTCGGAGGGTCAGTGCTGAGGGAGTCGGCACTGTCGGAGGGTCACTGTTGAGGGAGTGCCACACTGTCAGAGGGTCAGTGCTGAGGGAGTGGCCACTGTCGGAGGGTCAGTTTTGAGGGAGTGCTGCACTGTCGGAGGGTCAGTGCTGAGGGAGTGGGCACTGTCAGAGGGTCAGTGCTGAGGGAGTGCCGCACTGTCAGAGGGTCAGTGCTGAAGGATTGGGCAATGTCGGAGGGTCAGTGCTGGGGGAGTGCCGCACTGTCAGAGGGTCAGTGCTGAAGGATTGGGCAATGTCGGAGGGTCAGTGCTGGGGGAGTGCTACACTGTTGGAGAGTCAGTGCTGAGGGAGTGGGCACTGTCATAAGGTCAGTGCTGAGGGAGTGCCGCACTGTCGAATGGTCAGTGCTGATGGAGTGCCGCACTGTCGGAGGGTCAGTGCTGAGGGAGTGCCACACTGTCGGAGGGTCAGTGCTGAGGGAGTGCCACACTGTCGGAGGGTCAGTGCTGAGGGAGTGCCACACTGTCAGAGGGTCAGTGCTGAGGGAGTCCCGTACTGTCAGAGGGTCATTGCTGAGGGATTGGGCACTGTCGGAGGGTCAGTGCTGAGGGTGTGGCCACTGTTGGAGGGTCAGTTTTGTGGGAGTGGGCACTATTGGAGGATCAGTGCTGAGGGAGCGCCGCACTGTCGAGGGTCAGTGCTGAGGGAGTGCCGCACTGTCAGAGGGTCAGTACTGAGGGATTGGGCACTGTTGGAGGGTCAGTGCTGAGGGAGTGGGCACTGTCGGAGGGTCAGTGCTGAGGTAGTGGGCACTGTCGGAGGGTCAGTGCTGAGGGAGTGGGCACTGTCAGAGGGTCATTGCTGAGGGATTGGGCACTGTCCGAGAGTCAGTGCTGATGGAGTGCCGCACTGTTGGAGGGTCAGTGCTGAGGGAGTGGGCACTGTCGGAGGGTCAGTGCTGAGGGAGTGTCACACTGTCGGAGGGTCAGTGCTGAGGGATTCCCGCACTTCGGAGGGTCAGTGCTGAGGTAGTGCCGCACTGTCGGAGGGTCAGTGCTGAGGGAATGCCGCACTGTCAGAGGGTCAGTGCTAAGGGAGTGGGCACTGACGGAGGGTCAGTGCTGAGGGAGTGGGCACTGTCGGGGGGTCAGTTCTGAGGGAGTGGGCACTGTCGGAGGGTCAGTTTTGAGGGAGTGCCACACTGTCGGAGGGTCAGTGCTGAGGGAGTCGGCACTGTGGGAGGGTCAGTGTTGAGGGAGTGCCTCACTGTCCGAGGGTCAGTGCTGAGGAGTGCTACACTGTCGGAGTGTCAGTGCTGAGGGAGTGGGCACTGTCGGAGGGTCAGTTTTGAGGGAGTGCTGCACTGTCGGAGGGTCAGTGCTGAGGGAGTGTGCACTGTCAGAGGGTCAGTGCTGAGGGAGTGCCGCACTGTCGGAGGGTCAGTGCTGAGAGAGTGGGCACTGTCGGAGGGTCAGTGCTGAGGGAGTGGGCACTGTCAGAGGGTCAGTGCTGAGGGATTGGGCACTGTTGGAGGGTCAGTGCTGAGGGAGTGGGCACTGTCGGAGGGTCAGTGCTGAGGGAGTGCCGCGCTGTCGGAGGGTCAGTGCTGAGGGTGTGGCCACTGTTGGAGGGTCAGTTTTGTGGGAGTGGGCACTATTGGAGGATCAGTGCTGAGGGAGCGCCGCACTGTCGAGGGTCAGTGCTGAGGGAGTGCCGCACTGTCAGAGGGTCAGTACTGAGGGATTGGGCACTGTTGGAGGGTCAGTGCTGAGGGAGTGGGCACTGTCGGAGGGTCAGTGCTGAGGTAGTGGGCACTGTCGGAGGGTCAGTGCTGAGGGAGTGGGCACTGTCGGAGGGTCATTGCTGAGGGATTGGGCACTGTCCGAGAGTCAGTGCTGATGGAGTGCCGCACTGTCGGAGGGTCAGTGCTGAGGGAGTGGGCACTGTCGGAGGGTCAGTGCTGAGGGAGTGCCACACTGTCGGAGGGTCAGTGCTGAGGGATTCCCGCACTTCGGAGGGTCAGTGCTGAGGTAGTGCCGCACTGTCGGAGGGTCAGTGCTGAGGGAATGCCGCACTGACCGAGGGTCAGTGCTGAGGGAATGCCGCACTGTCAGAGGGTCAGTGCTGAGGGAGTGGGCACTGACGGAGGGTCAGTGCTGAGGGAGTGGGCACTGTCGGGGGGTCAGTTCTGAGGGAGTGGGCACTGTCGGAGGGTCAGTTTTGAGGGAGTGCCACACTGTCGGAGGGTCAGTGCTGAGGGAGTCGGCACTGTGGGAGGGTCAGTGTTGAGGGAGTGCCACACTGTCAGAGGGTCAGTGCTGAGGAGTGCTACACTGTCGGAGTATCAGTGCTGATGGAGTGGGCACTGTCGGAGGGTCAGTTTTGAGGGAGTGCTGCACTGTCGGAGGGTCAGTGCTGAGGGAGTGTGCACTGTCAGAGGGTCAGTGCTGAGGGAGTGCCGCACTGTCGGAGGGTCAGTGCTGAGAGAGTGGGCACTGTCGGAGGGTCAGTGCTGAGGGAGTGCCGCACTGTCAGAGGGTCAGTGCTGAGGTAGTGCCGCACTGTCGGAGTGTCAGTGCTGAGGGAGTGCCACACTGTCGGAGGGTCAGTGCTGAGGGAGTCCCGCACTTCGGAGGGTCAGTGCTGAGGTAGTGCCGCACTGTCGGAGGGTCAGTGCTGAGGGAATGCCGCACTGTCAGAGGGTCAGTGCTGATGGAGTGCTGCACTGTCGGAAGGTCAATGCTGAGTGTGTGCCACATTGTCGGAGGGTCAGTGCTGAGGGAATGGGCACTGTCGGAGGGTCAGTGCTGAGGGAGTGCCGCACTGTCAGAGGGTCAGTGCTGAGGGAGTGCCGCACTGTCGGAGGGTCCGTGCTGAGGGAGCGGGCACTGTCGGAGGGTCAGTGCTGAGGGAGCGCCGAACTGTCGGAGGGTCAGTGCTGAGGGAGTGGGCACTGTCGGAGGGTCAGTGCTGAGGGAGTGCCGCACTGTCCGAGGGTCAGTGCTGAGGGAGTGCCGCACTGTCGGAGGGTCAGTGCTGAGGGAGTGGGCACTGTCGGAGGGTCAGTGCAGAGGCAGTGGGCATTCTGGGAGTGTCAGTGCTGAGGGAATGCCGCACTGTCCGAGGGTCAGTGCTGATGGAGTGCTGCACTGTCGGAGGGTCAGTGCTGAGGGAGTGCCACACTGTCGGAGGGTCAGTGCTGAGGGAGTCCCGCACTGTCAGAGGGTCAGTTTTGAGGGAGTGCCGCACTGTTGGAGGGTCAGTGCTGAGGGAGTGCCGCACTGTCGAAGGGTCAGTTTTGATGGAGTGACGCACTGTCGGAGGGTCAGTGCTGAGGGAGTGCCGCACTGTCAGAGGGTCAGTGCTGAGGGAGTGGGCACTGACGGAGGGTCAGTGCTGAGGGAGTGCCGCACTGTCGGAGGGTCAGTGCTGAGAGAGTGGGCACTGTCGGAGGGTCAGTGCTGAGGGAGTGGGCACTGTCAGAGGGTCAGTGCTGAGGGATTGGGCACTGTTGGAGGGTCAGTGCTGAGGGAGTGGGCACTGTCGGAGGGTCAGTGCTGAGGGAGTGCCGCACTGTCGGAGGGTCAGTGCTGAGGGTGTGGCCGCTGTTGGAGGGTCAGTTTTGTGGGAGTGGGCACTATTGGAGGATCAGTGCTGAGGGAGCGCCGCACTGTCGAGGGTCAGTGCTGAGGGAGTGCCGCACTGTCAGAGGGTCAGTACTGAGGGATTGGGCACTGTTGGAGGGTCAGTGCTGAGGGAGTGGGCACTGTCGGAGGGTCAGTGCTGAGGTAGTGGGCACTGTCGGAGGGTCAGTGCTGAGGGAGTGGGCACTGTCGGAGGGTCATTGCTGAGGGATTGGGCACTGTCCGAGAGTCAGTGCTGATGGAGTGCCGCACTGTCGGAGGGTCAGTGCTGAGGGAGTGGGCACTGTCGGAGGGTCAGTGCTGAGGGAGTGCCACACTGTCGGAGGGTCAGTGCTGAGGGATTCCCGCACTTCGGAGGGTCAGTGCTGAGGTAGTGCCGCACTGTCGGAGGGTCAGTGCTGAGGGAATGCCGCACTGACCGAGGGTCAGTGCTGAGGGAATGCCGCACTGTCAGAGGGTCAGTGCTGAGGGAGTGGGCACTGACGGAGGGTCAGTGCTGAGGGAGTGGGCACTGTCGGGGGGTCAGTTCTGAGGGAGTGGGCACTGTCGGAGGGTCAGTTTTGAGGGAGTGCCACACTGTCGGATGGTCAGTGCTGAGGGAGTCGGCACTGTGGGAGGGTCAGTGTTGAGGGAGTGCCACACTGTCAGAGGGTCAGTGCTGAGGAGTGCTACACTGTCGGAGTATCAGTGCTGATGGAGTGGGCACTGTCGGAGGGTCAGTTTTGAGGGAGTGCTGCACTGTCGGAGGGTCAGTGCTGAGGGAGTGTGCACTGTCAGAGGGTCAGTGCTGAGGGAGTGCCGCACTGTCGGAGGGTCAGTGCTGAGAGAGTGGGCACTGTCGGAGGGTCAGTGCTGAGGTAGTGCCGCACTGTCGGAGTGTCAGTGCTGAGGGAGTGCCACACTGTCGGAGGGTCAGTGCTGAGGGAGTCCCGCACTTCGGAGGGTCAGTGCTGAGGTAGTGCCGCACTGTCGGAGGGTCAGTGCTGAGGGAATGCCGCACTGTCTGAGGGTCAGTGCTGATGGAGTGCTGCACTGTCGGAAGGTCAGTGCTGAGTGTGTGCCACATTGTCGGAGGGTCAGTGCTGAGGGAATGGGCACTGTCGGAGGGTCAGTGCTGAGGGAGTGCCGCACTGTCAGAGGGTCAGTGCTGAGGGAGTGCCGCACTGTCGGAGGGTCCGTGCTGAGGGAGTGGGCACTGTCGGAGGGTCAGTGCTGAGGGAGTGCCGAACTGTCGGAGGGTCAGTGCTGAGGGAGTGGGCACTGTCGGAGGGTCAGTGCTGAGGGAGTGCCGCACTGTCCGAGGGTCAGTGCTGAGGGAGTGCCGCACTGTCGGAGGGTCAGTGCTGAGGGAGTGGGCACTGTCGGAGGGTCAGTGCTGAGGCAGTGGGCATTCTGGGAGTGTCAGTGCTGAGGGAATGCCGCACTGTCCGAAGGTCAGTGCTGATGGAGTGCTGCACTGTCGGAGGGTCAGTGCTGAGGGAGTGCCACACTGTCGGAGGGTCAGTGCTGAGGGAGTCCCGCACTGTCAGAGGGTCAGTTTTGAGGGAGTGCCGCACTGTTGGAGGGTCAGTGCTGAGGGAGTGCCGCACTGTCGAAGGGTCAGTTTTGATGGAGTGATGCACTGTCGGAGGGTCAGTGCTGAGGGAGTGCCGCACTGTCAGAGGGTCAGTGCTGAGGGAGTGGGCACTGACGGAGGGTCAGTGCTGAGGGAGTGGGCACTGTCGGGGGGTCAGTGCTGAGGGAGTGGGCACTGTCGGAGGGTCAGTTTTGAGGGAGTGCCACACTGTCGGAGGGTCAGTGCTGAGGGAGTCGGCACTGTCGGAGGGTCAGTGTTGAGGGAGTGCCACACTGTCAGAGGGTCAGTGCTGAGGAGTGCTACACTGTCGGAGTGTCAGTGCTGAGGGAGTGGGCACTGTCGGAGGGTCAGTTTTGAGGGAGTTCCACACTGTCGGAGGGTCAGTGCTGAGGGAGTGGGCACTGTCGGAGGGTCAGTTTTGAGGGAGTGCTGCACTGTCGGAGGGTCAGTGCTGAGGGAGTGGGCACTGTCAGAGGGTCAGTGCTGAGGGAGTGCCGCACTGTCGGAGGGTCAGTGCTGAGGGAGTGCCACACTGTCGGAGGGTCAGTGCTGAGGGAGTGCCACACTGTCGGAGGGTCAGTGCTGAGGGAGTGCCACACTGTCAGAGGGTCAGTGCTGAGGGAGTCCCGTACTGTCAGAGGGTCATTGCTGAGGGATTGGGCACTGTCGGAGGGTCAGTGCTGAGGGTGTGGCCACTGTTGGAGGGTCAGTTTTGTGGGAGTGGGCACTATTGGAGGATCAGTGCTGAGGGAGCGCCGCACTGTCGAGGGTCAGTGCTGAGGGAGTGCCGCACTGTCAGAGGGTCAGTACTGAGGGATTGGGCACTGTTGGAGGGTCAGTGCTGAGGGAGTGGGCACTGTCGGAGGGTCAGTGCTGAGGTAGTGGGCACTGTCGGAGGGTCAGTGCTGAGGGAGTGGGCACTGTCAGAGGGTCATTGCTGAGGGATTGGGCACTGTCCGAGAGTCAGTGCTGATGGAGTGCCGCACTGTTGGAGGGTCAGTGCTGAGGGAGTGGGCACTGTCGGAGGGTCAGTGCTGAGGGAGTGTCACACTGTCGGAGGGTCAGTGCTGAGGGATTCCCGCACTTCGGAGGGTCAGTGCTGAGGTAGTGCCGCACTGTCGGAGGGTCAGTGCTGAGGGAATGCCGCACTGTCAGAGGGTCAGTGCTAAGGGAGTGGGCACTGACGGAGGGTCAGTGCTGAGGGAGTGGGCACTGTCGGGGGGTCAGTTCTGAGGGAGTGGGCACTGTCGGAGGGTCAGTTTTGAGGGAGTGCCACACTGTCGGAGGGTCAGTGCTGAGGGAGTCGGCACTGTGGGAGGGTCAGTGTTGAGGGAGTGCCACACTGTCCGAGGGTCAGTGCTGAGGAGTGCTACACTGTCGGAGTGTCAGTGCTGAGGGAGTGGGCACTGTCGGAGGGTCAGTTTTGAGGGAGTGCTGCACTGTCGGAGGGTCAGTGCTGAGGGAGTGTGCACTGTCAGAGGGTCAGTGCTGAGGGAGTGCCGCACTGTCGGAGGGTCAGTGCTGAGAGAGTGGGCACTGTCGGAGGGTCAGTGCTGAGGGAGTGGGCACTGTCAGAGGGTCAGTGCTGAGGGATTGGGCACTGTTGGAGGGTCAGTGCTGAGGGAGTGGGCACTGTCGGAGGGTCAGTGCTGAGGGAGTGCCGCGCTGTCGGAGGGTCAGTGCTGAGGGTGTGGCCACTGTTGGAGGGTCAGTTTTGTGGGAGTGGGCACTATTGGAGGATCAGTGCTGAGGGAGCGCCGCACTGTCGAGGGTCAGTGCTGAGGGAGTGCCGCACTGTCAGAGGGTCAGTACTGAGGGATTGGGCACTGTTGGAGGGTCAGTGCTGAGGGAGTGGGCACTGTCGGAGGGTCAGTGCTGAGGTAGTGGGCACTGTCGGAGGGTCAGTGCTGAGGGAGTGGGCACTGTCGGAGGGTCATTGCTGAGGGATTGGGCACTGTCCGAGAGTCAGTGCTGATGGAGTGCCGCACTGTCGGAGGGTCAGTGCTGAGGGAGTGGGCACTGTCGGAGGGTCAGTGCTGAGGGAGTGCCACACTGTCGGAGGGTCAGTGCTGAGGGATTCCCGCACTTCGGAGGGTCAGTGCTGAGGTAGTGCCGCACTGTCGGAGGGTCAGTGCTGAGGGAATGCCGCACTGACCGAGGGTCAGTGCTGAGGGAATGCCGCACTGTCAGAGGGTCAGTGCTGAGGGAGTGGGCACTGACGGAGGGTCAGTGCTGAGGGAGTGGGCACTGTCGGGGGGTCAGTTCTGAGGGAGTGGGCACTGTCGGAGGGTCAGTTTTGAGGGAGTGCCACACTGTCGGAGGGTCAGTGCTGAGGGAGTCGGCACTGTGGGAGGGTCAGTGTTGAGGGAGTGCCACACTGTCAGAGGGTCAGTGCTGAGGAGTGCTACACTGTCGGAGTATCAGTGCTGATGGAGTGGGCACTGTCGGAGGGTCAGTTTTGAGGGAGTGCTGCACTGTCGGAGGGTCAGTGCTGAGGGAGTGTGCACTGTCAGAGGGTCAGTGCTGAGGGAGTGCCGCACTGTCGGAGGGTCAGTGCTGAGAGAGTGGGCACTGTCGGAGGGTCAGTGCTGAGGGAGTGCCGCACTGTCAGAGGGTCAGTGCTGAGGTAGTGCCGCACTGTCGGAGTGTCAGTGCTGAGGGAGTGCCACACTGTCGGAGGGTCAGTGCTGAGGGAGTCCCGCACTTCGGAGGGTCAGTGCTGAGGTAGTGCCGCACTGTCTGAGGGTCAGTGCTGAGGGAATGCCGCACTGTCAGAGGGTCAGTGCTGATGGAGTGCTGCACTGTCGGAAGGTCAATGCTGAGTGTGTGCCACATTGTCGGAGGGTCAGTGCTGAGGGAATGGGCACTGTCGGAGGGTCAGTGCTGAGGGAGTGCCGCACTGTCGGAGGGTCCGTGCTGAGGGAGCGGGCACTGTCGGAGGGTCAGTGCTGAGGGAGCGCCGAACTGTCGGAGGGTCAGTGCTGAGGGAGTGGGCACTGTCGGAGGGTCAGTGCTGAGGGAGTGCCGCACTGTCCGAGGGTCAGTGCTGAGGGAGTGCCGCACTGTCGGAGGGTCAGTGCTGAGGGAGTGGGCACTGTCGGAGGGTCAGTGCAGAGGCAGTGGGCATTCTGGGAGTGTCAGTGCTGAGGGAATGCCGCACTGTCCGAGGGTCAGTGCTGATGGAGTGCTGCACTGTCGGAGGGTCAGTGCTGAGGGAGTCCCGCACTGTCAGAGGGTCAGTTTTGAGGGAGTGCCGCACTGTTGGAGGGTCAGTGCTGAGGGAGTGCCGCACTGTCGAAGGGTCAGTTTTGATGGAGTGACGCACTGTCGGAGGGTCAGTGCTGAGGGAGTGCCGCACTGTCAGAGGGTCAGTGCTGAGGGAGTGGGCACTGACGGAGGGTCAGTGCTGAGGGAGTGCCGCACTGTCGGAGGGTCAGTGCTGAGAGAGTGGGCACTGTCGGAGGGTCAGTGCTGAGGGAGTGGGCACTGTCAGAGGGTCAGTGCTGAGGGATTGGGCACTGTTGGAGGGTCAGTGCTGAGGGAGTGGGCACTGTCGGAGGGTCAGTGCTGAGGGAGTGCCGCACTGTCGGAGGGTCAGTGCTGAGGGTGTGGCCGCTGTTGGAGGGTCAGTTTTGTGGGAGTGGGCACTATTGGAGGATCAGTGCTGAGGGAGCGCCGCACTGTCGAGGGTCAGTGCTGAGGGAGTGCCGCACTGTCAGAGGGTCAGTACTGAGGGATTGGGCACTGTTGGAGGGTCAGTGCTGAGGGAGTGGGCACTGTCGGAGGGTCAGTGCTGAGGTAGTGGGCACTGTCGGAGGGTCAGTGCTGAGGGAGTGGGCACTGTCGGAGGGTCATTGCTGAGGGATTGGGCACTGTCCGAGAGTCAGTGCTGATGGAGTGCCGCACTGTCGGAGGGTCAGTGCTGAGGGAGTGGGCACTGTCGGAGGGTCAGTGCTGAGGGAGTGCCACACTGTCGGAGGGTCAGTGCTGAGGGATTCCCGCACTTCGGAGGGTCAGTGCTGAGGTAGTGCCGCACTGTCGGAGGGTCAGTGCTGAGGGAATGCCGCACTGACCGAGGGTCAGTGCTGAGGGAATGCCGCACTGTCAGAGGGTCAGTGCTGAGGGAGTGGGCACTGACGGAGGGTCAGTGCTGAGGGAGTGGGCACTGTCGGGGGGTCAGTTCTGAGGGAGTGGGCACTGTCGGAGGGTCAGTTTTGAGGGAGTGCCACACTGTCGGAGGGTCAGTGCTGAGGGAGTCGGCACTGTGGGAGGGTCAGTGTTGAGGGAGTGCCACACTGTCAGAGGGTCAGTGCTGAGGAGTGCTACACTGTCGGAGTATCAGTGCTGATGGAGTGGGCACTGTCGGAGGGTCAGTTTTGAGGGAGTGCTGCACTGTCGGAGGGTCAGTGCTGAGGGAGTGTGCACTGTCAGAGGGTCAGTGCTGAGGGAGTGCCGCACTGTCGGAGGGTCAGTGCTGAGAGAGTGGGCACTGTCGGAGGGTCAGTGCTGAGGTAGTGCCGCACTGTCGGAGTGTCAGTGCTGAGGGAGTGCCACACTGTCGGAGGGTCAGTGCTGAGGGAGTCCCGCACTTCGGAGGGTCAGTGCTGAGGTAGTGCCGCACTGTCGGAGGGTCAGTGCTGAGGGAATGCCGCACTGTCTGAGGGTCAGTGCTGATGGAGTGCTGCACTGTCGGAAGGTCAGTGCTGAGTGTGTGCCACATTGTCGGAGGGTCAGTGCTGAGGGAATGGGCACTGTCGGAGGGTCAGTGCTGAGGGAGTGCCGCACTGTCAGAGGGTCAGTGCTGAGGGAGTGCCGCACTGTCGGAGGGTCCGTGCTGAGGGAGTGGGCACTGTCGGAGGGTCAGTGCTGAGGGAGTGCCGAACTGTCGGAGGGTCAGTGCTGAGGGAGTGGGCACTGTCGGAGGGTCAGTGCTGAGGGAGTGCCGCACTGTCCGAGGGTCAGTGCTGAGGGAGTGCCGCACTGTCGGAGGGTCAGTGCTGAGGGAGTGGGCACTGTCGGAGGGTCAGTGCTGAGGCAGTGGGCATTCTGGGAGTGTCAGTGCTGAGGGAATGCCGCACTGTCCGAAGGTCAGTGCTGATGGAGTGCTGCACTGTCGGAGGGTCAGTGCTGAGGGAGTGCCACACTGTCGGAGGGTCAGTGCTGAGGGAGTCCCGCACTGTCAGAGGGTCAGTTTTGAGGGAGTGCCGCACTGTTGGAGGGTCAGTGCTGAGGGAGTGCCGCACTGTCGAAGGGTCAGTTTTGATGGAGTGATGCACTGTCGGAGGGTCAGTGCTGAGGGAGTGCCGCACTGTCAGAGGGTCAGTGCTGAGGGAGTGGGCACTGACGGAGGGTCAGTGCTGAGGGAGTGGGCACTGTCGGGGGGTCAGTGCTGAGGGAGTGGGCACTGTCGGAGGGTCAGTTTTGAGGGAGTGCCACACTGTCGGAGGGTCAGTGCTGAGGGAGTCGGCACTGTCGGAGGGTCAGTGTTGAGGGAGTGCCACACTGTCAGAGGGTCAGTGCTGAGGAGTGCTACACTGTCGGAGTGTCAGTGCTGAGGGAGTGGGCACTGTCGGAGGGTCAGTTTTGAGGGAGTTCCACACTGTCGGAGGGTCAGTGCTGAGGGAGTGGGCACTGTCGGAGGGTCAGTTTTGAGGGAGTGCTGCACTGTCGGAGGGTCAGTGCTGAGGGAGTGGGCACTGTCAGAGGGTCAGTGCTGAGGGAGTGCCGCACTGTCGGAGGGTCAGTGCTGAGGGAGTGGACACTGTCGGAGTGTCAGTGCTGTGGGAGTGCCGCACTGTCAGAGGGTCAGTGCTGAGGGAGACCCGCACTTCGGAGGGTCAGTGCTGAGGTAGTGCCGCACTGTCGGAGTGTCAGTGCTGAGGGAGTGCCACACTGTCGGAGGGTCAGTGCTGAGGGAATGCCGCACTGTCTGAGGGTCAGTGCTGATGGAGTGCTGCACTGTCGGAAGGTCAGTGCTGAGTGTGTGCCGCATTGTCGGAGGGTCAGTGCTGAGGGAGTGGGCACTGTCGGAGGGTCATTGCTGAGGGAGTGCCGCACTGTCAGAGGGTCAGTGCTGAGGGAGTGACGCACTGTCGGAGGGTCCGTGCTGAGGGAGTGCCGAACTGTCGGAGGGTCAGTGCTGAGGGAGTGGGCACTGTCGGAGGGTCAGTGCTGAGGGAGTGCTGCACTGTCGGAGGGTCAGAGCTGAGGGAGTGCCGCACTGTCGGAGGGTCAGTGCTGAGGGAGTGGGCACTGTCGGAGGGTCAGTGCTGAGGCAGTGGGCATTCTGGGAGGGTCAGTGCTGAGGGAATGCCGCACTGTCCGAGGGTCAGTGCTGATGGAGTGCTGCACTATCGGAGGGTCAGTGCTGAGGGAGTGCCACACTGTCGGAGGGTCAGTGCTGAGGGAGTCCCGCACTGTCAGAGGGTCAGTTTTGAGGGAGTGCCGCACTGTCGGAGGGTCATTGCTGAGTGAGTGCCTCACTGTCAGAGGGTCAGTGCTGAGGGATTGGGCACTGTTGGAGGGTCAGTGCTGAGGGAGTGGGCACTGTCGGAGGGTCAGTGCTGAGGGAGTGCCGCACTGTCGGAGGGTCAGTGCTGTGGGTGTGGGCACTGTTGGGGGGTCAGTTTTGTGGGAGTGGGCACTATTGGAGGGTCAGTGCTGAGGGAGCGCCGCACTGTCGGAGGGTCAGTGCTGAGGGAGTGCCGCACTGTCAGAGGGTCAGTACTGAGGGATTGGGCACTGTTGGAGGGCCAGTGCTGAGGGAGTGGGCACTGTCGGAGGGTCAGTGCTGAGGTAGTGGGCACTGTCGGAGGGTCAGTGCTGAGGGAGTGGGCACTGTCGGAGGGTCATTGCTGAGGGATTGGGCACTGTCCGAGAGTCAGTGCTGATGGAGTGCCGCACTGTCGGAGGGTCAGTGCTGAGGGAGTGGGCACTGTCGGAGGGTCAGTGCTGAGGGAGTGCCGCACTGTCAGAGGGTCAGTGCTGAGGGAGTCCCGCACTTCGGAGGGTCAGTGCTGACGTAGTGCCGCACTGTCAGAGGGTCAGTGCTGAGGGAGTGCCACACTGTCGGAGGGTCATTGCTGAGGGATTCCCGCAGTTCGGAGGGTCAGTGCTGAGGTAGTGCCGCACTGTCGGAGGGTCAGTGCTGAGGGAATGCCGCACTCACCGAGGGTCAGTGCTGATGGAGTGCTGCACTGTCGGAGGGTCAGTGCTGAGGGAGTGCCACACTGTCGGAGGGTCAGTGCTGAGGGAGTGCCGCACTGTCGGAGGGTCAGTGCTGAGGGAATGCCGCACTGTCAGAGGGTCAGTGCTGAGGGAGTGGGCACTGACGGAGGGTCATTGCTGAGGGAGTGGGCACTGTCGGAGGGTCAGTTCTGAGCGAGTGGGCACTGTCGGAGGGTCAGTTTTGAGAGAGTGCCACACTGTCGGAGGGTCAGTGCTGAGGGAGTCGGCACTGTCGGAGGGTCAGTGTTGAGGGAGTGCCACACTGTCAGAGGGTCAGTGCTGAGGAGTGCTACACTGTCGGAGTGTCAGTGCTGAGGGAGTGGGCACTGTCGGATGGTCAGTTTTGAGGGAGTGCTGCACTGTCGGAGGGTCAGTGCTGAGGGAGTGGGCACTGTCAGAGGGTCAGTGCTGAGGGAGTGCCGCACTGTCGGAGGGTCAGTGCTGAGGGAGTGCCGCACTGTCAGAGGGTCAGTGCTGAGGGAGTCCGCACTTCGGAGGGTCAGTGCTGAGGTAGTGCCGCACTGTCGGAGTGTCAGTGCTGAGGGAGTGCCACACTGTCGGAGGGTCAGTGCTGAGGGAGTCCCGCACTTCAGAGGGTCAGTGCTGAGGTAGTGCCGCACTGTTGGAGGGTCAATGCTGAGGGAATGCCGCACTGTCTGAGGGTCAGTGCTGATGGAGTGCTGCACTGTCGGAGGGTCAGTGCTGAGTGTGTGCCGCATTGTCGGAGGGTCAGTGCTGAGGGAGTGGGCACTGTCGGAGGGTCAGTGCTGAGGGAGTGCCGCACTGTCAGAGGGTCAGTGCTGAGGGAGTGCCGCACAGTCGGAGGGTCCGTGCTGAGGGAGTGGGCACTGTCGGAGGGTCAGTGCTGAGGGAGTGCCGAACTGTCGGAGGGTCAGTGCTGAGGGAGTGGGCACTGTCGGAGGGTCAGTGCTGAGGGAGTGCTGCACTGTCGGAGTGTTAGTGCTGAGGGAGTGCCGCACTGTCGGAGGGTCAGTGCTGAGGGAGTGGGCACTGTCGGAGGGTCAGTGCTGAGGCAGTGGGCATTCTGGGAGGGTCAGTGCTGAGGGAATGCCGCACTGTCCGAGGGTCAGTGCTGATGGAGTGCTGCACTGTCGGAGGGTCAGTGCTGAGGGAGTGCCACACTGTCGGAGGGTCAGTGCTGAGGGAGTCCCGCACTGTCAGAGGGTCAGTTTTGAGGGAGTGCCGCACTGTTGGAGGGTCAGTGCTGAGGGACTGCCGAACTGTCGGAGGGTCAGTGGTGAGGGAGTACCGCCGTGTCGGAGGGTCATTGGTGAGTGAGTGCCGCACTGTCAGAGGATCAGTCCTGAGTGATTGGGCACTTTTGGAGGGTCAGTGCTGAGGGAGTGGGCACTGTCGGAGGGTTAAGTGCTGAGGGAGTGCCGCACTGTCGGAGGGTCAGTGCTGAGGGAGTGGGCACTGTTGGAGGGTCAGTTTTGAGGGAGTGGGCACTATTGGAGGGTCAGTGCTGAGGGAGCGCCGCACTGTCGGAGGGTCTGTGCTGAGGGAGTGCCGCACTGTCAGAGTCAGTACTGAGGGATTGGGCACTGTCGGAGGGTCAGTGCTGAGGTAGTGGGCACTGTCGGAGGGTCAGTGCTGAGGTAGTGGGCACTGTCGGAGGGTCATTGCTGAGGGATTGGGCACTGTCCGAGAGTCAGTGCTGATGGAGTGCCGCACTGTCGGAGGGTCAGTGCTGAGGGAGTGCCGCACTGTCCGAGGGTCAGTGTTGAGGGAGTGCCACACCGACGGAGGGTCAGTGCTGAGGGAGTGCCACACCGATGGAGGGTCAGTGCTGAGAGAGTCCCGCACTTCGGAGGGTCAGTGCTGAGGGAGTGCCGCACTGTCGGAGGGTCAGTGCTGAGGGAATGCTGCACTGTCGGAGGGTCAGTGCTGAGGGTGTGCCGCATTGTCGGAGGGTCCGTGCTGAGGGAGTGGGCACTGTCGGAGGGTCAGCGCTGAGGGAGTGCCGAACTGTGTAGGGTCAGTGCTGAGGGAGTGGGCACTGTCGGAGGGTCAGGGCTGAGGGAGTGCTGCACTGTCGGAGGGTCAGTGCTGAGGGAGTGCCGCACTGTCGGAGGGTCAGTGCTGAGGGAGTGGGCACTGTCGGAGGGTCAGTGCTGAGGCAGTGGGCATTCTTGGAGGGTCACTGCTGAGGGAGTGCCGCACTGTCAGAGGGTCAGTGCTGAGGAGTGCTACACTGTCGGAGTGTCAGTGCTGAGGGAGTGGGCAGTGTCGGAGGGTCAGTGCTGAGGGAGTCCCGCACTGTCAGAGGGTCAGTTTTGAGGGAGTGCCACACTGTCGGATGGTCAGTGCTGAGGGAGTACCGCCGTGTTGGAGGGTCATTGCTGAGTGAGTGCCGCACTGTCGGAGGGTCAGTGCTGAGGGAGTGCTGCACTGTCGGAGGGTCAGTGCTGAGGGAGTGGGCACTGTCGGAGGGTCAGTGCTGAGGGAGTGCCGCATTGTCGGAGGGTCAGTGCTGAGGGAGTGGGCACTGTCGGAGGGTCAGTGCTGAGGGAGTGCCGCACTGTCAGAGGGTCAGTGCTGAGGGAGTGCCGCACTGTCGGAGGGTCCGTGCTGAGGGAGTGGGCACTGTCGGAGGGTCAGTGCTGAGGAAGTGCCGAACTGTCGGAGGGTCAGTGCTGAGGGAGCGGGCACTGTCGGAGGGTCAGTGCTGAGGGAGTGCTGCACTGTCGGAGGGTCAGTGCTGAGGGAGTGCCGCACTGTCGGAGGGTCAGTGCTGAGGGAGTGGGCACTGTCGGAGGGTCAGTGCTGAGGCAGTGGGCATTCTGGGAGGGTCAGTGCTGAGGGAATGCCGCACTGTCCGAGGGTCAGTGCTGATGGAGTGCTGCACTGTCGGAGGGTCAGTGCTGAGGGAGTGCCACACTGTCGGAGGGTCAGTGCTGAGGGAGTCCCGCACTGTCAGAGGGTCAGTTTTGAGGGAGTGCCGCACTGTCGGAGGGTCATTGCTGAGTGAGTGCCTCACTGTCAGAGGGTCAGTGCTGCGGGATTGGGCACTGTTGGAGGGTCAGTGCTGAGGGAGTGGGCACTGTCGGAGGGTCAGTGCTGAGGGAGTGCCGCACTGTCGGAGGGTCAGTGCTGTGGGTGTGGGCACTGTTGGAGGTTCAGTTTTGTGGGAGTGGGCACTATTGGAGGGTCAGTGCTGAGGGAGCGCCGCACTGTCGGAGGGTCAGTGCTGAGGGAGCGCCGCACTGTCGGAGGGTCAGTACTGAGGGATTGGGCACTGTTGGAGGGCCAGTGCTGAGGGAGTGGGCACTGTCGGAGGGTCAGTGCTGAGGTAGTGGGCACTGTCGGAGGGTCAGTGCTGAGGGAGTGGGCACTGTCGGAGGGTCATTGCTGAGGGATTGGGCACTGTCCGAGAGTCAGTGCTGATGGAGTGCCGCACTGTCGGAGGGTCAGTGCTGAGGGAGTGGGCACTGTCGGAGGGTCAGTGCTGAGGGAGTGCCGCACTGTCAGAGGGTCAGTGCTGAGGGAGTCCCGCACTTCGGAGGGTCAGTGCTGAGGTAGTGCCGCACTGTCAGAGGGTCAGTGCTGAGGGAGTGCCACACTGTCGGAGGGTCATTGCTGAGGGATTCCCGCAGTTCGGAGGGTCAGTGCTGAGGCAGTGCCGCACTGTCGGAGGGTCAGTGCTGAGGGAATGCCGCACTCACCGAGGGTCAGTGCTGATGGAGTGCTGCACTGTCGGAGGGTCAGTGCTGAGGGAGTGCCACACTGTCGGAGGGTCAGTGCTGAGGGAGTGCCGCACTGTCGGAGGGTCAGTGCTGAGGGAATGCCGCACTGTCAGAGGGTCAGTGCTGAGGGAGTGGGCACTGACGGAGGGTCATTGCTGAGGGAGTGGGCACTGTCGGAGGGTCAGTTCTGAGGGAGTGGGCACTGTCGGAGGGTCAGTTTTGAGAGAGTGCCACACTGTCGGAGGGTCAGTGCTGAGGGAGTCGGCACTGTCGGAGGGTCAGTGTTGAGGGAGTGCCACACTGTCGGAGTGTCAGTGCTGAGGGAGTGGGCACTGTCGGATGGTCAGTTTTGAGGGAGTGCTGCACTGTCGGAGGGTCAGTGCTGAGGGAGTGGGCACTGTCAGAGGGTCAGTGCTGAGGGAGTGCCGCACTGTCGGAGGGTCAGTGCTGAGGGAGTGGGCACTGTCGGAGGGTCAGTGCTGAGGGAGTGCCGCACTGTCAGAGGGTCAGTGCTGAGGGAGTCCGCACTTCGGAGGGTCAGTGCTGAGGTAGTGCCGCACTGTCGGAGTGTCAGTGCTGAGGGAGTGCCACACTGTCGGAGGGTCAGTGCTGAGGGAGTCCCGCACTTCAGAGGGTCAGTGCTGAGGTAGTGCCGCACTGTAGGAGGGTCAATGCTGAGGGAATGCCGCACTGTCTGAGGGTCAGTGCTGATGGAGTGCTGCACTGTCGGAGGGTCAGTGCTGAGTGTGTGCCGCATTGTCGGAGGGTCAGTGCTGAGGGAGTGGGCACTGTCGGAGGGTCAGTGCTGAGGGAGTGCAGCACTGTCAGAGGGTCAGTGCTGAGGGAGTGCCGCACAGTCGGAGGGTCCGTGCTGAGGGAGTGGGCACTGTCGGAGGGTCAGTGCTGAGGGAGTGCCGAACTGTCGGAGGGTCAGTGCTGAGGGAGTGGGCACTGTCGGAGGGTCAGTGCTGAGGGAGTGCTGCACTGTCGGAGTGTTCGTGCTGAGGGAGTGCCGCACTGTCGGAGGGTCAGTGCTGAGGGAGTGGGCACTGTCGGAGGGTCAGTGCTGAGGCAGTGGGCATTCTGGGGGGGTCAGTGCTGAGGGAATGCCGCACTGTCCGAGGGTCAGTGCTGATGGAGTGCTGCACTGTCGGAGGGTCAGTGCTGAGGGAGTGCCACACTGTCGGAGGGTCAGTGCTGAGGGAGTCCCGCACTGTCAGAGGGTCAGTTTTGAGGGAGTGCCGCACTGTTGGAGGGTCAGTGCTGAGGGACTGCCGAACTGTCGGAGGGTCAGTGGTGAGGGAGTACCGCCGTGTCGGAGGGTCATTGGTGAGTGAGTGCCGCACTGTCAGAGGGTCAGTCCTGAGTGATTGGGCACTTTTGGAGGGTCAGTGCTGTGGGAGTGGGCACTGTCGGAGGGTTAAGTGCTGAGGGAGTGCCGCACTGTCGGAGGGTCAGTGCTGAGGGAGTGGGCACTATTGGAGGGTCAGTGCTGAGGGAGCGCCGCACTGTCGGAGGGTCTGTGCTGAGGGAGTGCCGCACTGTTGGAGGGTCAGTGCTGAGGGAGTGCCGCACTGTCGAAGGGTCAGTTTTGATGGAGTGATGCACTGTCGGAGGGTCAGTGCTGAGGGAGTGGGCACTGTCGGGGGGTCAGTGCTGAGGGAGTGGGCACTGTCGGAGGGTCAGTTTTGAGGGAGTGCCACACTGTCGGAGGGTCAGTGCTGAGGGAGTCGGCACTGTCGGAGGGTCAGTGTTGAGGGAGTGCCACACTGTCAGAGGGTCAGTGCTGAGGAGTGCTACACTGTCGGAGTGTCAGTGCTGAGGGAGTGGACACTGTCGGAGGGTCAGTTTTGAGGGAGTTCCACACTGTCGGACGGTCAGTGCTGAGGGAGTGGGCACTGTCGGAGGGTCAGTTTTGAGGGAGTGCTGCACTGTCGGAGGGTCAGTGCTGAGGGAGTGGGCACTGTCAGAGGGTCAGTGCTGAGGGAGTGCCGCACTGTCGGAGGGTCAGTGCTGAGGGAGTGGACACTGTCGGAGTGTCAGTGCTGTGGGAGTGCCGCACTGTCAGAGGGTCAGTGCTGAGGGAGACCCGCACTTCGGAGGGTCAGTGCTGAGGTAGTGCCGCACTGTCGGAGTGTCAGTGCTGAGGGAGTGCCACACTGTCGGAGGGTCAGTGCTGAGGGAGTCCCGCACTTCGGAGGGTCAGTGCTGAGGTAGTGCCGCACTGTCGGAGGGTCAGTGCTGAGGGAATGCCGCACTGTCTGAGGGTCAGTGCTGATGGAGTGCTGCACTGTCGGAAGGTGAGTGCTGAGTATGTGCCGCATTGTCGGAGGGTCAGTGCTGAGGGAGTGGGCACTGTCGGAGGGTCATTGCTGAGGGAGTGCCGCACTGTCAGAGGGTCAGTGCTGAGGGAGTGCCGCACTGTCGGAGGGTCCGTGCTGAGGGAGTGCCGAACTGTCGGAGGGTCAGTGCTGAGGGAGTGGGCACTGTCGGAGGGTCAGTGCTGAGGGAGTGCTGCACTGTCGGAGGGTCAGAGCTGAGGGAGTGCCGCACTGTCGGAGGGTCAGTGCTGAGGGAGTGGGCACTGTCGGAGGGTCAGTGCTGAGGGAGTGCTGCACTGTCGGAGGGTCAGAGCTGAGGGAGTGCCGCACTGTCGGAGGGTCAGTGCTGAGGGAGTGGGCACTGTCGGAGGGTCAGTGCTGAGGCAGTGGGCATTCTGGGAGGGTCAGTGCTGAGGGAATGCCGCACTGTCCGAGGGTCAGTGCTGATGGAGTGCTGCACTGTCGGAGGGTCAGTGCTGAGGGAGTGCCACACTGTCGGAGGGTCAGTGCTGAGGGAGTCCCGCACTGTCAGAGGGTCAGTTTTGAGGGAGTGCCGCACTGTCGGAGGGTCATTGCTGAGTGAGTGCCTCACTGTCAGAGGGTCAGTGCTGAGGGATTGGGCACTGTTGGAGGGTCAGTGCTGAGGGAGTGGGCACTGTCGGAGGGTCAGTGCTGAGGGAGTGCCGCACTGTCGGAGGGTCAGTGCTGTGGGTGTGGGCACTGTTGGGGGGTCAGTTTTGTGGGAGTGGGCACTATTGGAGGGTCAGTGCTGAGGGAGCGCCGCACTGTCGGAGGGTCAGTGCTGAGGGAGTGCCGCACTGTCAGAGGGTCAGTACTGAGGGATTGGGCACTGTTGGAGGGCCAGTGCTGAGGGAGTGGGCACTGTCGGAGGGTCAGTGCTGAGGTAGTGGGCACTGTCGGAGGGTCAGTGCTGAGGGAGTGGGCACTGTCGGAGGGTCATTGCTGAGGGATTGGGCACTGTCCGAGAGTCAGTGCTGATGGAGTGCCGCACTGTCGGAGGGTCAGTGCTGAGGGAGTGGGCACTGTCGGAGGGTCAGTGCTGAGGGAGTGCCGCACTGTCAGAGGGTCAGTGCTGAGGGAGTCCCGCACTTCGGAGGGTCAGTGCTGAGGTAGTGCCGCACTGTCAGAGGGTCAGTGCTGAGGGAGTGCCACACTGTCGGAGGGTCATTGCTGAGGGATTCCCGCAGTTCGGAGGGTCAGTGCTGAGGTAGTGCCGCACTGTCAGAGGGTCAGTGCTGAGGGAATGCCGCACTCACCGAGGGTCAGTGCTGATGGAGTGCTGCACTGTCGGAGGGTCAGTGCTGAGGGAGTGCCACACTGTCGGAGGGTCAGTGCTGAGGGAGTGCCGCACTGTCGGAGGGTCAGTGCTGAGGGAATGCCGCACTGTCAGAGGGTCAGTGCTGAGGGAGTGGGCACTGACGGAGGGTCATTGCTGAGGGAGTGGGCACTGTCGGAGGGTCAGTTCTGAGGGAGTGGGCACTGTCGGAGGGTCAGTTTTGAGAGAGTGCCACACTGTCGGAGGGTCAGTGCTGAGGGAGTCGGCACTGTCGGAGGGTCAGTGTTGAGGGAGTGCCACACTGTCAGAGGGTCAGTGCTGAGGAGTGCTACACTGTCGGAGTGTCAGTGCTGAGGGAGTGGGCACTGTCGGATGGTCAGTTTTGAGGGAGTGCTGCACTGTCGGAGGGTCAGTGCTGAGGGAGTGGGCACTGTCAGAGGGTCAGTGCTGAGGGAGTGCCGCACTGTCGGAGGGTCAGTGCTGAGGGAGTGCCGCACTGTCAGAGGGTCAGTGCTGAGGGAGTCCGCACTTCGGAGGGTCAGTGCTGAGGTAGTGCCGCACTGTCGGAGTGTCAGTGCTGAGGGAGTGCCACACTGTCGGAGGGTCAGTGCTGAGGGAGACCCGCACTTCAGAGGGTCAGTGCTGAGGTAGTGCCGCACTGTTGGAGGGTCAATGCTGAGGGAATGCCGCACTGTCTGAGGGTCAGTGCTGATGGAGTGCTGCACTGTCGGAGGGTCAGTGCTGAGTGTGTGCCGCATTGTCGGAGGGTCAGTGCTGAGGGAGTGGGCACTGTCGGAGGGTCAGTGCTGAGGGAGTGCCGCACTGTCAGAGGGTCAGTGCTGAGGGAGTGCCGCACAGTCGGAGGGTCCGTGCTGAGGGAGTGGGCACTGTCGGAGGGTCAGTGCTGAGGGAGTGCCGAACTGTCGGAGGGTCAGTGCTGAGGGAGTGGGCACTGTCGGAGGGTCAGTGCTGAGGGAGTGCTGCACTGTCGGAGTGTTAGTGCTGAGGGAGTGCCGCACTGTCGGAGGGTCAGTGCTGAGGGAGTGGGCACTGTCGGAGGGTCAGTGCTGAGGCAGTGGGCATTCTGGGAGGGTCAGTGCTGAGGGAATGCCGCACTGTCCGAGGGTCAGTGCTGATGGAGTGCTGCACTGTCGGAGGGTCAGTGCTGAGGGAGTGCCACACTGTCGGAGGGTCAGTGCTGAGGGAGTCCCGCACTGTCAGAGGGTCAGTTTTGAGGGAGTGCCGAACTGTTGGAGGGTCAGTGCTGAGGGACTGCCGAACTGTCGGAGGGTCAGTGGTGAGGGAGTACCGCCGTGTCGGAGGGTCATTGGTGAGTGAGTGCCGCACTGTCAGAGGGTCAGTCCTGAGTGATTGGGCACTTTTGGAGGGTCAGTGCTGAGGGAGTGGGCACTGTCGGAGAGTTAAGTGCTGAGGGAGTGCCGCACTGTCGGAGGGTCAGTGCTGAGGGAGTGGGCACTGTTGGAGGGTCAGTTTTGAGGGAGTGGGCACTATTGGAGGGTCAGTGCTGAGGGAGCGCCGCACTGTCGGAGGGTCTGTGCTGAGGGAGTGCCGCACTGTCAGAGTCAGTACTGAGGGATTGGGCACTGTCGGAGGGTCAGTGCTGAGGTAGTGGGCACTGTCGGAGGGTCATTGCTGAGGGATTGGGCACTGTCCGAGAGTCAGTGCTGATGGAGTGCCGCACTGTCGGAGGGACAGTGCTGAGGGAGTGCCGCACTGTCCGAGGGTCAGTGTTGAGGGAGTGCCACACCGACGGAGGGTCAGTGCTGAGGGAGTGCCACACCGATGGAGGGTCAGTGCTGAGAGAGTCCCGCACTTCGGAGGGTCAGTGCTGAGGGAGTGCCGCACTGTCGGAGGGTCAGTGCTGAGGGAATGCTGCACTGTCGGAGGGTCAGTGCTGAGGGTGTGCCGCATTGTCGGAGGGTCCGTGCTGAGGGAGTGGGCACTGTCGGAGGGTCAGCGCTGAGGGAGTGCCGAACTGTGTAGGGTCAGTGCTGAGGGAGTGGGCACTGTCGGAGGGTCAGGGCTGAGGGAGTGCTGCACTGTCGGAGGGTCAGTGCTGAGGGAGTGCCGCACTGTCGGAGGGTCAGTGCTGAGGGAGTGGGCACTGTCGGAGGGTCAGTGCTGAGGCAGTGGGCATTCTTGGAGGGTCACTGCTGAGGGAGTGCCGCACTGTCAGAGGGTCAGTGCTGAGGAGTGCTACACTGTCGGAGTGTCAGTGCTGAGGGAGTGGGCAGTGTCGGAGGGTCAGTGCTGAGGGAGTCCCGCACTGTCAGAGGGTCAGTTTTGAGGGAGTGCCGCACTGTCGGAGGGTCAGTGCTGAGGGAGTGCCACACTGTCGGATGGTCAGTGCTGAGGGAGTACCGCCGTGTTGGAGGGTAATTGCTGAGTGAGTGCCGCACTGTCGGAGGGTCAGTGCTGAGGGAGTGCTGCACTGTCGGAGGGTCAGTGCTGAGGGAGTGGGCACTGTCGGAGGGTCAGTGCTGAGGGAGTGCCGCATTGTCGGAGGGTCAGTGCTGAGGGAGTGGGCACTGTCGGAGGGTCAGTGCTGAGGGAGTGCCGCACTGTCAGAGGGTCAGTGCTGAGGGAGTGCCGCACTGTCGGAGGGTCCGTGCTGAGGGAGTGGGCACTGTCGGAGGGTCAGTGCTGAGGGAGTGCCGAACTGTCGGAGGGTCAGTGCTGAGGGAGCGGGCACTGTCGGAGGGTCAGTGCTGAGGGAGTGCTGCACTGTCGGAGGGTCAGTGCTGAGGGAGTGCCGCACTGTCGGAGGGTCAGTGCTGAGGGAGTGGGCACTGTCGGAGGGTCAGTGCTGAGGCAGTGGGCATTCTGGGAGGGTCAGTGCTGAGGGAATGCCGCACTGTCCGAGGGTCAGTGCTGATGGAGTGCTGCACTGTCGGAGGGTCAGTGCTGAGGGAGTGCCACACTGTCGGAGGGTCAGTGCTGAGGGAGTCCCGCACTGTCCGAGGGTCAGTGCTGATGGAGTGCTGCACTGTCGGAGGGTCAGTGCTGAGGGAGTGCCACACTGTCGGAGGGTCAGTGCTGAGGGAGTCCCGCACTGTCAGAGGGTCAGTTTTGAGGGAGTGCCGCACTGTCGGAGGGTCATTGCTGAGTGAGTGCCTCACTGTCAGAGGGTCAGTGCTGAGGGATTGGGCACTGTTGGAGGGTCAGTGCTGAGGGAGTGGGCACTGTCGGAGGGTCAGTGCTGAGGGAGTGCCGCACTGTCGGAGGGTCAGTGCTGTGGGTGTGGGCACTGTTGGAGGGTCAGTTTTGTGGGAGTGGGCACTATTGGAGGGTCAGTGCTGAGGGAGCGCCGCACTGTTGGAGGGTCAGTGCTGAGGGAGTGCCGCACTGTCAGAGGGTCAGTACTGAGGGATTGGGCACTGTTGGAGGGCCAGTGCTGAGGGAGTGGGCACTGTCGGAGGGTCAGTGCTGAGGTAGTGGGCACTGTCGGAGGGTCAGTGCTGAGGGAGTGGGCACTGTCGGAGGGTCATTGCTGAGGGATTGGGCACTGTCCGAGAGTCAGTGCTGATGGAGTGCCGCACTGTCGGAGGGTCAGTGCTGAGGGAGTGGGCACTGTCGGAGGGTCAGTGCTGAGGGAGTGCCGCACTGTCAGAGGGTCAGTGCTGAGGGAGTCCCGCACTGTCGGAGGGTCATTGCTGAGGGATTCCCGCAGTTCGGAGGGTCAGTGCTGAGGCAGTGCCGCACTGTCGGAGGGTCAGTGCTGAGGGAATGCCGCACTCACCGAGGGTCAGTGCTGAGGGAGTGGGCACTGTCGGATGGTCAGTTTTGAGGGAGTGCTGCACTGTCGGAGGGTCAGTGCTGAGGGAGTGGGCACTGTCAGAGGGTCAGTGCTGAGGGAGTGCCGCACTGTCGGAGGGTCAGTGCTGAGGGAGTGCCGCACTGTCAGAGGGTCAGTGCTGAGGGAGTCCGCACTTCGGAGGGTCAGTGCTGAGGTAGTGCCGCACTGTCGGAGTGTCAGTGCTGAGGGAGTGCCACACTGTCGGAGGGTCAGTGCTGAGGGAGACCCGCACTTCAGAGGGTCAGTGCTGAGGTAGTGCCGCACTGTTGGAGGGTCAATGCTGAGGGAATGCCGCACTGTCTGAGGGTCAGTGCTGATGGAGTGCTGCACTGTCGGAGGGTCAGTGCTGAGTGTGTGCCGCATTGTCGGAGGGTCAGTGCTGAGGGAGTGGGCACTGTCGGAGGGTCAGTGCTGAGGGAGTGCCGCACTGTCAGAGGGTCAGTGCTGAGGGAGTGCCGCACAGTCGGAGGGTCCGTGCTGAGGGAGTGGGCACTGTCGGAGGGTCAGTGCTGAGGGAGTGCCGAACTGTCGGAGGGTCAGTGCTGAGGGAGTGGGCACTGTCGGAGGGTCAGTGCTGAGGGAGTGCTGCACTGTCGGAGTGTTAGTGCTGAGGGAGTGCCGCACTGTCGGAGGGTCAGTGCTGAGGGAGTGGGCACTGTCGGAGGGTCAGTGCTGAGGCAGTGGGCATTCTGGGAGGGTCAGTGCTGAGGGAATGCCGCACTGTCCGAGGGTCAGTGCTGATGGAGTGCTGCACTGTCGGAGGGTCAGTGCTGAGGGAGTGCCACACTGTCGGAGGGTCAGTGCTGAGGGAGTCCCGCACTGTCAGAGGGTCAGTTTTGAGGGAGTGCCGAACTGTTGGAGGGTCAGTGCTGAGGGACTGCCGAACTGTCGGAGGGTCAGTGGTGAGGGAGTACCGCCGTGTCGGAGGGTCATTGGTGAGTGAGTGCCGCACTGTCAGAGGGTCAGTCCTGAGTGATTGGGCACTTTTGGAGGGTCAGTGCTGAGGGAGTGGGCACTGTCGGAGAGTTAAGTGCTGAGGGAGTGCCGCACTGTCGGAGGGTCAGTGCTGAGGGAGTGGGCACTGTTGGAGGGTCAGTTTTGAGGGAGTGGGCACTATTGGAGGGTCAGTGCTGAGGGAGCGCCGCACTGTCGGAGGGTCTGTGCTGAGGGAGTGCCGCACTGTCAGAGTCAGTACTGAGGGATTGGGCACTGTCGGAGGGTCAGTGCTGAGGTAGTGGGCACTGTCGGAGGGTCATTGCTGAGGGATTGGGCACTGTCCGAGAGTCAGTGCTGATGGAGTGCCGCACTGTCGGAGGGACAGTGCTGAGGGAGTGCCGCACTGTCCGAGGGTCAGTGTTGAGGGAGTGCCACACCGACGGAGGGTCAGTGCTGAGGGAGTGCCACACCGATGGAGGGTCAGTGCTGAGAGAGTCCCGCACTTCGGAGGGTCAGTGCTGAGGGAGTGCCGCACTGTCGGAGGGTCAGTGCTGAGGGAATGCTGCACTGTCGGAGGGTCAGTGCTGAGGGTGTGCCGCATTGTCGGAGGGTCCGTGCTGAGGGAGTGGGCACTGTCGGAGGGTCAGCGCTGAGGGAGTGCCGAACTGTGTAGGGTCAGTGCTGAGGGAGTGGGCACTGTCGGAGGGTCAGGGCTGAGGGAGTGCTGCACTGTCGGAGGGTCAGTGCTGAGGGAGTGCCGCACTGTCGGAGGGTCAGTGCTGAGGGAGTGGGCACTGTCGGAGGGTCAGTGCTGAGGCAGTGGGCATTCTTGGAGGGTCACTGCTGAGGGAGTGCCGCACTGTCAGAGGGTCAGTGCTGAGGAGTGCTACACTGTCGGAGTGTCAGTGCTGAGGGAGTGGGCAGTGTCGGAGGGTCAGTGCTGAGGGAGTCCCGCACTGTCAGAGGGTCAGTTTTGAGGGAGTGCCGCACTGTCGGAGGGTCAGTGCTGAGGGAGTGCCACACTGTCGGATGGTCAGTGCTGAGGGAGTACCGCCGTGTTGGAGGGTAATTGCTGAGTGAGTGCCGCACTGTCGGAGGGTCAGTGCTGAGGGAGTGCTGCACTGTCGGAGGGTCAGTGCTGAGGGAGTGGGCACTGTCGGAGGGTCAGTGCTGAGGGAGTGCCGCATTGTCGGAGGGTCAGTGCTGAGGGAGTGGGCACTGTCGGAGGGTCAGTGCTGAGGGAGTGCCGCACTGTCAGAGGGTCAGTGCTGAGGGAGTGCCGCACTGTCGGAGGGTCCGTGCTGAGGGAGTGGGCACTGTCGGAGGGTCAGTGCTGAGGGAGTGCCGAACTGTCGGAGGGTCAGTGCTGAGGGAGCGGGCACTGTCGGAGGGTCAGTGCTGAGGGAGTGCTGCACTGTCGGAGGGTCAGTGCTGAGGGAGTGCCGCACTGTCGGAGGGTCAGTGCTGAGGGAGTGGGCACTGTCGGAGGGTCAGTGCTGAGGCAGTGGGCATTCTGGGAGGGTCAGTGCTGAGGGAATGCCGCACTGTCCGAGGGTCAGTGCTGATGGAGTGCTGCACTGTCGGAGGGTCAGTGCTGAGGGAGTGCCACACTGTCGGAGGGTCAGTGCTGAGGGAGTCCCGCACTGTCCGAGGGTCAGTGCTGATGGAGTGCTGCACTGTCGGAGGGTCAGTGCTGAGGGAGTGCCACACTGTCGGAGGGTCAGTGCTGAGGGAGTCCCGCACTGTCAGAGGGTCAGTTTTGAGGGAGTGCCGCACTGTCGGAGGGTCATTGCTGAGTGAGTGCCTCACTGTCAGAGGGTCAGTGCTGAGGGATTGGGCACTGTTGGAGGGTCAGTGCTGAGGGAGTGGGCACTGTCGGAGGGTCAGTGCTGAGGGAGTGCCGCACTGTCGGAGGGTCAGTGCTGTGGGTGTGGGCACTGTTGGAGGGTCAGTTTTGTGGGAGTGGGCACTATTGGAGGGTCAGTGCTGAGGGAGCGCCGCACTGTTGGAGGGTCAGTGCTGAGGGAGTGCCGCACTGTCAGAGGGTCAGTACTGAGGGATTGGGCACTGTTGGAGGGCCAGTGCTGAGGGAGTGGGCACTGTCGGAGGGTCAGTGCTGAGGTAGTGGGCACTGTCGGAGGGTCAGTGCTGAGGGAGTGGGCACTGTCGGAGGGTCATTGCTGAGGGATTGGGCACTGTCCGAGAGTCAGTGCTGATGGAGTGCCGCACTGTCGGAGGGTCAGTGCTGAGGGAGTGGGCACTGTCGGAGGGTCAGTGCTGAGGGAGTGCCGCACTGTCAGAGGGTCAGTGCTGAGGGAGTCCCGCACTGTCGGAGGGTCATTGCTGAGGGATTCCCGCAGTTCGGAGGGTCAGTGCTGAGGCAGTGCCGCACTGTCGGAGGGTCAGTGCTGAGGGAATGCCGCACTCACCGAGGGTCAGTGCTGATGGAGTGCTGCACTGTCGGAGGGTCAGTGCTGAGGGAGTGCCACACTGTCGGAGGGTCAGTGCTGAGGGAGTGCCGCACTGTCGGAGGGTCAGTGCTGAGGGAATGCCGCACTGTCAGAGGGTCAGTGCTGAGGGAGTGGGCACTGAAGGAGGGTCATTGCTGAGGGAGTGGGCACTGTCGGAGGGTCAGTTCTGAGGGAGTGGGCACTGTCGGAGGGTCAGTTTTGAGAGAGTGCCACACTGTCGGGGGGTCAGTGCTGAGGGAGTCGGCACTGTCGGAGGGTCAGTGTTGAGGGAGTGCCACACTGTCAGAGGGTCAGTGCTGAGGAGTGCTACACTGTCGAGTGTCAGTGCTGAGGGAGTGGGCACTGTCGGATGGTCAGTTTTGAGGGAGTGCTGCACTGTCGGAGGGTCAGTGCTGAGGGAGTGGGCACTGTCAGAGGGTCAGTGCTGAGGGAGTGCCGCACTGTCGGAGGATCAGTGCTGAGGGAGTGGGCACTGTCGGAGGGTCAGTGCTGAGGGAGTGCCGCACTGTCAGAGGGTCAGTGCTGAGGGAGTCCGCACTTCGGAGGGTCAGTGCTGAGGTAGTGCCGCACTGTCGGAGTGTCAGTGCTGAGGGAGTGCCACACTGTCGGAGGGTCAGTGCTGAGGGAGTCCCGCACTTCAGAGGGTCAGTGCTGAGGTAGTGCCGCACTGTTGGAGGGTCAATGCTGAGGGAATGCCGCACTGTCTGAGGGTCAGTGCTGATGGAGTGCTGCACTGTCGGAGGGTCAGTGCTGAGTGTGTGCCGCATTGTCGGAGGGTCAGTGCTGAGGGAGTGGGCACTGTCGGAGGGTCAGTGCTGAGGGAGTGCCGCACTGTCAGAGGGTCAGTGCTGAGGGAGTGCCGCACAGTCGGAGGGTCCGTGCTGAGGGAGTGGGCACTGTCGGAGGGTCAGTGCTGAGGGAGTGCCGAACTGTCGGAGGGTCAGTGCTGAGGGAGTGGGCACTGTCGGAGGGTCAGTGCTGAGGGAGTGCTGCACTGTCGGAGTGTTCGTGCTGAGGGAGTGCCGCACTGTCGGAGGGTCAGTGCTGAGGGAGTGGGCACTGTCGGAGGGTCAGTGCTGAGGCAGTGGGCATTCTGGGAGGGTCAGTGCTGAGGGAATGCCGCACTGTCCGAGGGTCAGTGCTGATGGAGTGCTGCACTGTCGGAGGGTCAGTGCTGAGGGAGTGCCACACTGTCGGAGGGTCAGTGCTGAGGGAGTCCCGCACTGTCAGAGGGTCAGTTTTGAGGGAGTGCCGCACTGTTGGAGGGTCAGTGCTGAGGGACTGCCGAACTGTCGGAGGGTCAGTGGTGAGGGAGTACCGCCGTGTCGGAGGGTCATTGGTGAGTGAGTGCCGCACTGTCAGAGGGTCAGTCCTGAGTGATTGGGTACTTTTGGAGGGTCAGTGCTGAGGGAGTGGGCACTGTCGGAGGGTTAAGTGCTGAGGGAGTGCCGCACTGTCGGAGGGTCAGTGCTGAGGGAGTGGGCACTGTTGGAGGGTCAGTTTTGAGGGAGTGGGCACTATTGGAGGGTCAGTGCTGAGGGAGTGCCGCACTGTCAGAGTCAGTACTGAGGGATTGGGCACTGTCGGAGGGTCAGTGCTGAGGTAGTGGGCACTGTCGGAGGGTCAGTGCTGAGGTAGTGGGCACTGTCGGAGGGTCAGTGCTGAGGGATTGGGCACTGTCCGAGAGTCAGTGCTGATGGAGTGCCGCACTGTCGGAGGGTCAGTGCTGAGGGAGTGGGCACTGTCGGAGGGTCAGTGCTGAGGGAGTGCCGCACTGTCGGAGGGTCAGTGCTGAGAGAATGCTGCACTGTCGGAGGGTCAGTGCTGAGGGTGTGCCGCATTGTCGGAGGGTCCGTGCTGAGGGAGTGGGCACTGTCGGAGGGTCAGCGCTGAGGGAGTGCCGAACTGTGTAGGGTCAGTGCTGAGGGAGTGGGCACTGTCGGAGGGTCAGTGCTGAGGGAGTGCTGCACTGTCGGAGGGTCAGTGCTGAGGGAGTGCCGCACTGTCGGAGGGTCAGTGCTGAGGGAGTGGGCACTGTCGGAGGGTCAGTGCTGAGGCAGTGGGCATTCTTGGAGGGTCACTGCTGAGGGAGTGCCGCACTGTCAGAGGGTCAGTGCTGAGGAGTGCTACACTGTCGGAGTGTCAGTGCTGAGGGAGTGGGCAGTGTCGGAGGGTCAGTGCTGAGGGAGTCCCGCACTGTCAGAGGGTCAGTTTTGAGGGAGTGCCGCACTGTCGGAGGGTCAGTGCTGAGGGAGTGCCACACTGTCGGATGGTCAGTGCTGAGGGAGTACCGCCGTGTTGGAGGGTCATTGCTGAGTGAGTGCCGCACTGTCGGAATGTCAGTGCTGAGGGAGTGCTGCACTGTCGGAGGGTCAGTGCTGAGGGAGTGGGCACTGTCGGAGGGTCAGTGCTGAGGGAGTGCCGCATTGTCGGAGGGTCAGTGCTGAGGGAGTGGGCACTGTCGGAGGGTCAGTGCTGAGGGAGTGCCGCACTGTCAGAGGGTCAGTGCTGAGGGAGTGCCGCACTGTCGGAGGGTCCGTGCTGAGGGAGTGGGCACTGTCGGAGGGTCAGTGCTGAGGGAGTGCCGAACTGTCGGAGGGTCAGTGCTGAGGGAGTGGGCACTGTCGGAGGGTCAGTGCTGAGGGAGTGCCGCACTGTCGGAGGGTCAGTGTTGAGGGAGTGGGCACTGTCGGAGGGTCAGTGCTGAGGCAGTGGGCATTCTGGGAGGGTCAGTGCTGAGGGAGTGCCTTACTGTCAGAGGGTCAGTGCTGAGGAGTGCTGCACTGTCGGAGTGTCAGTGCTGAGGGAGTGTGCACAGTCGGATGGTCAGTGCTGAGGGAGTACCGCCGTGTTGGAGGGTCATTGCTGAGTGAGTGCCGCACTGTCGGATGGTCAGTGCTGAGGGAGTGCTGCACTGTCGGAGGGTCAGTGCTGAGGGAGTGGGCACTGTCGGAGGGTCAGTGCTGAGGGAGTGCCGCATTGTCGGAGGGTCAGTGCTGAGGGAGTGGGCACTGTCGGAGGGTCAGTGCTGAGGGAGTGCCGCACTGTCAGAGGGTCAGTGCTGAGGGAGTGCCGCACTGTCGGAGGGTCCGTGCTGAGGGAGTGGGCACTGTCGGAGGGTCAGTGCTGAGGGAGTGCCGAACTGTCGGAGGGTCAGTGCTGAGGGAGTGGGCACTGTCGGAGGGTCAGTGCTGAGGGAGTGCCGCACTGTCGGAGGGTCAGTGCTGAGGGAGTGCCGCACTGTCGGAGGGTCAGTGCTGAGGGAGTGGGCACTGTCGGAGGGTCAGTGCTGAGGCAGTGGGCATTCTGGGAGGGTCAGTGCTGAGGGAGTGCCTTACTGTCAGAGGGTCAGTGCTGAGGAGTGCTGCACTGTCGGAGTGTCAGTGCTGAGGGAGTGGGCACTGTCGGAGGGTCAGTGCTGAGGGAGTCCCGCACTGTCAGAGGGTCAGTTTTGAGGGAGTGCCGCACTGTCGGAGGGTCAGTGCTGAGGGAGTGCCGAAGTGTCAGAGGGTCAGTGCTGAGGGAATACCGCCGTGTTGGAGGGTCATTGCTGAGTGAGTGCCGTACTGTCAGAGGGTCAGTACTGAGGGATTGGGCACTGTTGGAGGGTCAGTGCTGAGGGAGTGGGCACTGTCGTAGGGTCAGTGCTGAGGGAGTGCCGCACTGTCGGAGGGTCAGTGCTGAGGGAGTGGGCACTGTTACAGGGTCAGTTTTGAGGGAGTGGGCACTATTGGAGGGTCAGTGCTGAGGGAGTTCCGCACTGTCGGAGGGTCAGTGCTGAGGGAGTGCCGCACTGTCAGAGGGTCAGTACTGAGGGATTGGGCACTGTCGGAGGGTCAGTGCTGAGGGAGTGGGCACTGTTGGAGGGTCAGTGCTGAGGTAGTGGGCACTGTCGGAGGGTCAGTGCTGAGGGAGTGGGCACTGTCGGTGGGTCATTGCTGAGGTATTGCCGCACTGTCCGAGGGTCAGTGCTGAGGCAGTGGGCACTGTCGGAGGGTCAGTGCTGAGGGAGTGGGCACTGTCGGAGGGTCAGTGCTGAGGGAGTGCCGCACTGTCAGAGGGTCAGTGCTGAGGTAGTGGGCACTGTCGGAGGGTCAGTGCTGAGGGAGTGCCGCACTGTTGGAGGGTCAGTGCTGATGGAGTGCCGCACTGTTGGAGGGTCAGTGCTGAGGGAGTGCTGCACTGTCCGAGGGTCAGTGCTGAGGGAGTGGGCACTGTCCGAGGGACAGTCCTGAGGGAGTGCCGCACTGTTGGAGGGTCAGTGCTGATGGAGTGCCGCACTGTTGGAGGGTCAGTGCTAAGGGAGTGCTGCACTGTCCGAGGGTCAGTGCTGAGGGAGTGGGCACTGTCCGAGGGACAGTCCTGAGGGAGTGGGCACTGTCCGAGGGACAGTCCTGAGGGAGTGCCTGTCGGCTGCACTCTTTCTTTGATGTAGGCTTGTCCGATTGTGCGTTTGCCAAAAATGTTTGGAAGCCCCTTCTTCCACATGGCCGTCGAACCGACCCTTCCCCCTTCTCTTTGCCATCCTCTCTCAGGATGTTCGATGGACATTTCGGTTAATAGAGGAGGCCATTCAGGACATCCAGTCTATCCCATGATCCCTGCGTGGTTTCCCTGTGCTGTACTTACGCTGAAGTTGATGTATTCACCCTGTGTGCACAGGGTGTGTCAGAATACAACTGAATGACTCTCTGTACATTGATCTCTTTTTTATTTCAGAAAATGTCTCTCCACAGAGGATGGTGAAAGCTCGCAAATTAACAGTATTGTCACCGAAATTAAGTTATTAAAAGAAATAGAAAAATCCCCAAATTGTTTGATTTTTAGATTCAAAATGATAGAATACATTGGTCCACGCGTCTGCATTGAACAAGACGCATATTTTATGTCAAATCAGGAGATTACAGCCACAATCAAATTAACCAAACTCTGCAAATAGAAATTCTAAACCCCTCTATAAACTCCCCCTCATACACAGACACAGACAGCCAAACATAATCAGGGAAAACGGTTAATGGTGAGGTCCTGGGGAGTGTTGCTGAACAAAGAGACCTTGGAGTGCAGGTTCATAGTTCCTTGAAAGTGGAGTCGCAGGTAGATAGGATAGTGAAGAAGGCATTTGATATGCTTTCCTTTATTGGTCAGAGTATTGAGTACAGGAGTTGGCAGGTCATGTTGCGGCTGTACAGGACATTGGTTAGGCCACTGTTGGAATATTGCGTGCAATTCTGGTCTCCCTGCTACAGGAAAGATGTTGTGAAACTTGAAAGGGTTCAGAAAAGATTTACAAGGATGTTGCCAGGGTTGGAGGGTCTGAGCTACAGGGAGAGGCTGAACAGGCTGGGGCTGTTTTCCCTGGAGCGTCGGAGGCTGAGGGGTGACCTTATCGAGGTTTATAAAATCATGAGGGGCATGGATAGGGTAAATAGACAAGGTCTTTTCCCTGGGGTGGGGGAGTCCAGAACTAGAGGGACATAGGTTTAGGGTGAGGGGGGGAAAGATATAAAAGGCAACTTTTTCACCCAGAGGGTGGTGTGTGTATGGAATGAGCTGCCAGAGGAAGTGGTGGAGGCTGGTACAATGACAGCATTTAAAAGGCACCTGGATGGGGACATGAATAGGAAGGGTTTGGAGGGATATGGGCCGGGTGCTGGCAGGTGGGACTAGATTGGGTTGCGATATCTGGGTCGGCATGGACGGGTTGGGCCGAAGGGTCTGTTTCTGTGCTATACATTTCTATGACTCTAGTACACATGAGCAGAGAGAAAAGATCTCCAGAACCTTTCCAAACAAGTCCTGATCTTGCTGATCTAAATGTTTTTCCATGGCTTTTCAGTTTGCGGATGCTTCCGCTGGTATGTAAATGACAAGATGTTGGCTGACTGGTGTTAGTGTTCGGCTATTCAACCAGAAACACAATGATTCTCCTGGGTAGGTCAGGGTGGATTGACCATGGGAAATTGTCCCATAGTGCCCAGGGATGTGCAGGTTAGGGTGGATTGACCATGGGAAATTGTCCCATAGTGCCCAGGGATGTGTAGGTTAGGGTGGATTGGCCATGGGAAATTGTCCCATAGTGCCCAGGGATGTGCAGGTTAGGGTGGATTGGCCATGGGAAATTGTCCCATCGTGTCCAGGGATGTGTAGGTCAGGGTGGATTGACCATGGGAAATTGTCCCATAGTGCCCAGGGATGTGTAGGTCAGGGTGGATTGGCCATGGGAAATTGTCCCATAGTGCCCAGGGATGTGCAGGTTAGGGTGGATTGGCCATGGGAAATTGTCCCATAATGCCCAGGGATTTGCAGGTTAGGGTGGATTGGCCATGGGAAATTGTCCCATAGTGCCCAGGGATGTGCAGGTTAGGGTGGATTGGCCATGGGAAATTGTCCCATAGTGCCCAGGAATTTGCAGGTTAGGGTGGATTGGCCATGGGAAATTGTCCCATAGTGCCCAGGGATGTGCAGGTTAGAGTGGATTGGCCATGGGAAATTGTCCCATAGTGTCCCAGGGATGTGCAGGTTAGGGTGGATTGGCCATGGGAAATTGTCCCATAGTGCCCAGGGATGTGCAGGTTAGGGTGGATTGGCCATGGGAAATTGTCTCATAGTGCCCAGGGATGTGCAGGTTAGGGTGGATTGGCCATGGGAAATTGTCCCATAGTGCCCAGGGATGTGCAGGTTAGGGTGGATTGGCCATGGGAAATTGTCCCATAGTTCCCAGGGATGTGCAGGTTAGGGTGGGTTGGCCATGGGAAATTGTTCCCATAGTGTTAGGTGCATTAGTCAGAGGGAAATGTTTCTGTGTGGCCAACCCTTCAGAGGGTCAGTGAGGGCATTCGAATGGCCTGTTTCCACACTGTAGGGAATCTGGTCTAATCCATCCATCCTTGGGTGCGGAGATCAGAAGTGCACCCAGTGCTCTCACCCCGGTCTGGTCCAGCTCCCACATCACCTCCTCACTATTATGATCTACAAGAGTCAAAAAACACAACCCGAGGATCTCGTCCAACAGGTTCACTTGCAAACACTTGTTTTCGAAGCTCCACTCCTGCCTCAGGTGTCAGTGAGGGAGAAAGACGTCAGACACTGAGGTCCTCCTTTAAGGAAAAGATCAAAGGGTCAGAGAATTCATGCAAACGAATTGAACACACCCCAGCTGGCTCGTAATTCTTTAATCAGTTAGAATGGCGGTTCAGCTTTCCATTAGATTAAGATGCAAACCCTGGAACTTCTTTCATGTCACAGATTAAAGACTGAAGATTTGGAGACCGTGGGCCTCAGTGCTTGAGGACCGTGGCGTGGGAGAGGAATTGGGAAATAGTAAGGGGCTGGGGGATATGTCTAAAACATGGTCGTATGTGTGTGAGAGTGTATGTGAGTGTGTGTGTGTGTGTGAGTGTGAGTGTGTATGTATTTGCATGTGTGAGTGGGAGTGCGTGTGTGTGGGTATGAGTGTGTGTGTTTGCATGTGTGTGTGGGTGTGACTCTGTGTCTGTGTGTTTGTGTGAGTATGTGTGTTTGTGTGTCTGTGTGTGAGAGTGTGTGTGAGTGTGAGTGTGTGTTAGTGACAGTGTGCGTGTGTGTTTGTTGTGTGAGAGTGAATGGGTGTGCGTGTGTGAGAGTGTGCGTGTGTGTTTGTTGCGTGAGAGTGAATGTGTGTGCGTGTGTGAGAGTGTGCGTGTTTGTTGCATGAGAGTGAATGTGTGTGACTGTGCGTGTGTGTCTGTATGTGTGAGTGTGTGTGTGAGAGTGTGTGCGTGTGAGTGTGTGCGTGTGTTTGCATGTGTGTGCGTTTGTGTGTGTGTATTTGCATGTGTGTGTGGGTGTGAGTGTGTGTGTGAGTATTTGCATATGTGTGTGTCTGTGTGTGGGTGTGAGTATGTGTGTTTGTTTGTGTGTGTGTGTGAGTGGGTGTCTGTGTGAGTGTGTGTGTCTCTGTGTGTCTGTGAGTGTGTGAGTGTGAGTGTGTGTGTCTGTGAGTGTCTCTGATACTCGTCAGTGTGAGAAGGGGATCTCCCCCTGGGATGGTGGAGGGGGGCAAGCAGCTATTTCAAAAGCCCCAGAGATCCCAGTCCTTCAGAAAGCCCCTAATCAAACTGCAGCTTCCGCCTCACCTCCCTCCCATTGTAAAGTTTCACTTCCCTGTAAATAGATTGGGCTTTTTAACCCCTTCACTGCCCAGCAGAACATGCAAGGACAGACCTGCATCCTGTGGGGACTGCAGGTTTGATCGAGGAGGCGTGTGGTGGAAAGGAGAGAGACTGAGAGAGACAGAGTGAGAGAGAAAGAGAGAGAGAAGGAGAGAGAGAAACTCCACAGAGCTCTGAGGTTATAGAACTGATTGATGCACACACCGCTAACGTCCAAAGGGTTGATGAATCAAGATGGAAATGGTTCGGGAGATGATTCCTAAGCCATCTTAAAATTGGCAAAAGTTGAAGTCCCAGATACTGGATGGTGGCACACATGGTGCAGAGGAGATGTTAAAGGGCTAGCACTCCACTATGGGGCAGAAAGGCCTCCAAAATGATTACAATAAACTGAAGATTGGATAGAGTCACCTTGACCCTGGAACCCCAGCAGACAGTAACCCACATCATCAAAGACAACCACACAGAAAAAACAGACATGCAAATTTAGAGTTTGCAAACTCTCATTGCAATAATATTCCCAGTACTGAGGGAGCGCCGCACTGTCGGAGGGTCAGTGCTGAGGGAGCGCCGCACTGTCGGAGGGTCAGTGCTGAGGGAGTGCCGCACTGTCGGAGGGTCAGTGCTGAGGGAGAGCCGCACTGTCAGAGGGTCAGTGCTGAGGGAGTGCCGCACTGTCAGAGGGTCAGTGCTGAGGGAGTGCCGCACTGTCAGAGGGTCAGTGCTGAGGGAGTGCCGCACTGTCAGAGGGTCAGTGCTGAGGGAGTGCCGCACTGTCAGAGGGTCAGTGCTGAGGGAGTGCCGCACTGTCGGAGGGTCAGTGCTGAGGGAGTGCCGCACTGTTGGAGGGTCAGTCCTGAGGGAGTGGGCACTGTCGGAGGGTCAGTGCTGAGGGAGTGCCGCACTGTCGGAGGGTCAGTGCTGAGGGAGTGCCGCACTGTCGGAGGGTCAGTGCTGATGGAGTGCCGCACTGTCAGAGGGTCAGTGCTGAGGGAGTGCCGCACTGTCAGAGGGTCAGTGCTGAGGGAGTGCCGCACTGTCAGAGGGTCAGTGCTGAGGGAGTGCCGCACTGTCGGAGGGTCAGTGCTGAGGGAGCGCCGCACTGTCGGAGGGTCAGTGCTGAGGGAGTGCCGCACTGTTGGAGGGTCAGTGCTGAGGGAGCGCCGCACTGTCGGAGGGTCAGTGCTGAGGGAGTGCCGCAAAGTCAGAGGGTCAGTGCTGAGGGAGTGCCGCACTGTCGGAAGGTCAGTCCTGAGGGAGTGCCGCACTGTCGGAGGGTCAGTGCTGAGGGAGTGCCGCACTGTCGGAGGGTCAGTGCTGAGGGAGCGCCGCACTGTTGGAGGGTCAGTGCTGAGGGAGTGCCGCACTGTCGGAGGGTCAGTGCTGAGGGAGCGCCGCACTGTCGGAGGGTCAGTGCTGAGGGAGTGCCGCACTGTCGGAGGGTCAGTGCTGAGGGAGTGCCGCACTGTCGGAGGGTCAGTGCGGAGGGAGTGGGCACTGTCGGAGGGTCAGTGCTGAGGGAGTGCCGCACTGTCCGAGGGTCAGTGCTGAGGGAGTGCTGCACTGTCGGAGGGTCAGTGCTGAGGGAGTGCCACACTGTCGGAGGGTCAGTGCTGAGGGAGTCCCGCACTGTCAGAGGGTCAGTTTTGAGGGAGTGCCGCACTGTCGGAGGGTCAGTACTGAGGGATTGGGCACTGTTGGAGGGTCAGTGCTGAGGGAGTGCCGCACTGTCGAAGGGTCAGTTTTGATGGAGTGACGCACTGTCGGAGGGTCAGTGCTGAGGGAGTGCCGCACTGTCAGAGGGTCACTGCTGAGGGAGTGGGCACTGACGGAGGGTCAGTGCTGAGGGAGTGGGCACTGTCGGGGGGTCAGTGCTGAGGGAGTCGGCACTGTCGGAGGGTCAGTTTTGAGGGAGTGCCGCACTGTCGGAGGGTCAGTGCTGAGGGAGTCGGCACTGTCGGAGGGTCAGTGTTGAGGGAGTGCCACACTGTCAGAGGGTCAGTGCTGAGGAGTGCTACACTGTCGGAGTGTCAGTGCTGAGGGAGTGGGCACTGTCGGAGGGTCAGTTTTGAGGGAGTGCCACACTGTCGGAGGGTCAGTGCTGAGGGAGTGGGCACTGTCGGAGGGTCAGTTTTGAGGGAGTGCTGCACTGTCGGAGGGTCAGTGCTGAGGGAGTGGGCACTGTCAGAGGGTCAGTGCTGAGGGAGTGCCGCACTGTCGGAGGGTCAGTGCTGACGGAGTGGGCACTGTCGGAGGGTAAGGCTGTGGGAGTGCCGCACTGTCAGAGGGTCAGTGCTGAGGGAGTCCCGCACTTCGGAGGGTCAGTGCTGAGGGAGTGCTGCAGTGTCGGAGGGTCAGTGCTGAGGGAGTGGGCACTGTCGGAGGGTCTGTGCTGAGGGAGTGGGCACTGTCGGAGGGTCAGTGCTGAGGGAGTGCCGCACTGTCGGAGGGTCAGTGCTGAGGGAGTGGGCACTGTCGGAGGGTCAGTGCTGTGGGAGTGCCGCACTGTCAGAGGGTCAGTGCTGAGGGAGTGCCGCACTGTCAGAGGGTCAGTGCTGAGGGAGTGCCGCACTGTCGGAGGGTCAGTGCTGAGGGAGCGCCGCACTGTCGGAGGGTCAGTGCTGAGGGAGTGCCGCACTGTTGGAGGGTCAGTCCTGAGGGAGTGGGCACTGTCGGAGGTCAGTGCTGAGGGAGTGCCGCACTGTCAGAGGGTCAGTGCTGAGGGAGTGCCGCACTGTCAGAGGGTCAGTGCTGAGGGAGTGCCGCACTGTCAGAGGGTCAGTGCTGAGGGAGTGCCGCACTGTCAGAGGGTCAGTGCTGAGGGAGTGCCGCACTGTCAGAGGGTCAGTGCTGAGGGAGTGCCGCACTGTCGGAGGGTCAGTGCTGAGGGAGCGCCGCACTGTCGGAGGGTCAGTGCTGAGGGAGTGCCGCACTGTTGGAGGGTCAGTGCTGAGGGAGCGCCGCACTGTCGGAGGGTCAGTGCTGAGGGAGTGCCGCACTGTCAGAGGGTCAGTGCTGAGGGAGTGCCGCACTGTCGGAAGGTCAGTCCTGAGGGAGTGCCGCACTGTCGGAGGGTCAGTGCTGAGGGAGTGCCGCACTGTCGGAGGGTCAGTGCTGAGGGAGCGCCGCACTGTCGGAGGGTCAGTGCTGAGGGAGTGCCGCACTGTCGGAGGGTCAGTGCTGAGGGAGTGCCGCACTGTCGGAGGGTCAGTGCTGAGGGAGCGCCGCACTGTCGGAGGGTCAGTGCTGAGGGAGTGCCGCACTGTCGGAGGGTCAGTGCTGAGGGAGCGCCGCAATGTCGGAGGGTCAGTGCTGAGGGAGTGCCGCACTGTCAGAGGGTCAGTGCTGAGGGAGTGCCGCACTGTCGGAGGGTCAGTGCTGAGGGAGTGCCGCACTGTCGGAGGGTCAGTGCTGAGGGAGTGCCGCACTGTCAGAGGGTCAGTGCTGAGGGAGTGCCGCACTGTCGGAGGGTCAGTGCTGAGGGAGTGCCGCACTGTCGGAGGGTCAGTGCTGAGGGAGTGCCGCACTGTCGGAGGGTCAGTGCTGAGGGAGTGCCGCACTGTCGGAGGGTCAGTGCTGAGGGAGTGCTGCACTGTCAGAGGGTCAGTGCTGAGGGAGTGCCGCACTGTCGGAGGGTCAGTGCGGAGGGAGTGCCGCACTGTCGGAGGGTCAGTGCTGAGGGAGTGCCGCACTGTCGGAGGGTCAGTGCTGAGGGAGCGCCGCACTGTCGGAGGGTCAGTGCTGAGGGAGTGCCGCACTGTCGGAGGGTCAGTGCTGAGGGAGCGCCGCACTGTCGGAGGGTCAGTGCTGAGGGAGTGCCGCACTGTCAGAGGGTCAGTGCTGAGGGAGCGCCGCACTGTCGGAGGGTCAGTGCTGAGGGAGTGCCGCACTGTCGGAGGGTCAGTGCTGAGGGAGTGCCGCACTGTCGGAGGGTCAGTGCTGAGGGAGTGCCGCACTGTCGGAGGGTCAGTGCTGATGGAGTGCCGCACTGTCGGAGGGTCAGTGCTGAGGGAGTGCCGCACTGTCGGAGGGTCAGTGCTGAGGGAGTGCCGCACTGTCGGAGGGTCAGTGCTGAGGGAGTGCTGCACTGTCGGAGAGTCAGTGCTGGGGGAGTGGGCACTGTCGGAGGGTCAGTGCTGAGGGAGTGCCGCACTGTCAGAGGGTCAGTGCTGAGGGAGTGCTGCACGGTCAGAGGGTCAGTGGTGAGGGAGTGGGCACTGTCGGAGGGTCAGTGCTGAGGGAGTGCTGCACGGTCAGAGGGTCAGTGGTGAGGGAGTGGGCACTGTCGGAGGGTCAGTGCTGACGAGTGCCGCACTGTCAGAGGATGAGTGCTGAGGGAGTGCTTCACTGTCAGAGGGTCAGTGCTGAGGGAGCGCGGCACTGTCGAAGTGACAGTGCTGAGGGAGTGCCACACTGTCGGAGAGTCAGCGCTGAGGGAGTGGGCACTGTCAGAGGGTCAGTGCTGAGGGGGTGCTGCACTGTCGTAGGGTCAGTGCTGAGGGAGTGCTACAATGTCGGAGAGTCAGTGCTGAGGCAGTGTGCACTGTTGGAGCTTCAGTGCTGAGGGAGTGCCGCACTGTTGGAGGGTCAGCGCTGAGGGAGTGCTACACTGTTAGAGGGTCAGTGCTGAGGGATTGGGCACTGTCGGAGGGTCAGTGCTGAGGGAGCGCTGCACTGTCGGTGGGTCAGTGCTGAGGGAGCGCCACACTTTCAGAGGGTCAGCGCTGAGGTAGTGGGCACTGTCAGAGGGTCAGTGCTGAAGGAGCGCTGCACTGTCGGAGGGTCAGTGCTGAGGGAGTGTGCACTGTCAGAGGGTCAGTGCTGAGGGAGTGCCGCACTGTCGGAGGGTCAGTGCTGAGGGAGGGCCGCACTGTCAGTGGGTCAGTGCTGAGGGAGTGCCGCACTGTCGGAGTTTCAGTGTTGAGGGAGTGCCACACTGTCGGAGGGTCAGTGCTGGGGGAGTGCCGCACTGTCAGTGGGTCAGTGCTGAGGGAGTGCCGCACTGTTGGAGTTTCAGTGCTGAGTGAGTGGGCACTGTCAGAGGGTCAGTGCTGAGGGAGTGCCGCACTGTCGGAGGGTCAGTGCTGAGGGAGTGCCGCACTGTCGGAGGGTCAGTGCTGAGGGAGTGCCGCACTGTCGGAGGGTCAGTGCTGAGGGAGTGTCGCACTGTCGGAGGGTCAGTGCTGAGGGAGTGCCGCACTGTCGGAGGGTCAGTGCTGAGGGAGTGCCGCACTGTCGGAGGGTCAGTGCTGAGGGAGTGCCGCACTGTCGGAGGGTCAGTGCTGAGGGAGTGTCGCACTGTCGGAGGGTCAGTGCTGAGGGAGTGCCGCACTGTCGGAGGGTCAGTGCTGAGGGAGTGCCGCACTGTCGGAGGGTCATTGCTGAGGGAGTGCCGCACTGTCCGAGGGTCAGTGCTGAGGGTGTGCCGCACTGTCGGAGGGTCAGTGCTGAGGGAGTGCCGCACTGTCTGAGGGTCAGTGCTGAGGGAGTGCCGCACTGTCGGAGGGTCAGTGCTGAGGGAGTGCCGCACTGTCAGAGGGTCAGTGCTGAGGGAGTGCCGCACTGTCGGAGGGTCAGTGCTGAGGGAGTGCCGCACTGTCGGAGGGTCAGTGCTGAGGGAGTGCCGCACTGTCGGAGGGTCAGTGCTGAGGGAGTGCCGCACTGTCGGAGGGTCAGTGCTGAGGGAGTGCCGCACTGTCGGAGGGTCAGTGCTGAGGGAGTGCCGCACTGTCGGAGGGTCAGTGCTGAGGGAGTGCCGCACTGTCGGAGGGTCAGTGCTGAGGGAGTGCCGCACTGTCGGAGGGTCAGTCCTGAGGGAGTGCCACACTGTCGGAGGGTCAGTGCTGAGGGAGGGCCGCACTGTCGGAGGGTCAGTGCTGACGGAGTGCTACACTGTTGGAGGGTCAGTGCTGAGGGAGTGTTCACTGTCTGAGAGTCAGTGCTGAGGGAGAGATGCACTGTCAGAGAGTCAGTGCTGAGGGAGTGCTACACTGTTGGAGGGTCAGTGCTGAGTGAGTGCCACACTGTCGGAGGGTCAGCGCTCAGGGAGTGCCGCACTGTCAGAGGGTCAGTCTGAGGGAGTGCCGCACTGTCAGAGGGTCAGTGCTGAGGGAGCGCCGCACTGTCGATGTGTCAGTGCTGAGGGAGTGCCACACTGTCGAAGTGTCAGTGCTGAGGGAGTGCTGCACTGTCGGAGGGTCAGTGCTGAGGGAGTGCTGCACTGTCGGAGAGTCAGTGCTGGGGGAGTGCCGCACTGTCAGAGGGTCAGTGCTGAGGGAGTGCTGCACGGTCAGAGGGTCAGTGGTGAGGGAGTGGGCACTGTCGGAGGGTCAGTGCTGACGAGTGCCGCACTGTCAGAGGATGAGTGCTGAGGGAGTGCTTCACTGTCGGAGGGTCAGTGCTGAGGGAGTGCCGCACTGTCAGAGGGTCAGTGCTGAGGGAGTGCTGCACGGTCAGAGGGTCAGTGGTGAGGGAGTGGGCACTGTCGGAGGGTCAGTGCTGACGAGTGCCGCACTGTCAGAGGATGAGTGCTGAGGGAGTGCTTCACTGTCAGAGGGTCAGTGCTGAGGGAGCGCCGCACTGTCGAAGCGACAGTGCTGAGGGAGTGCCACACTGTCGGAGAGTCAGCGCTGAGGGAGTGGGCACTGTCAGAGGGTCAGTGGTGAGGGGGTGCTGCACTGTCGTAGGGTCAGTGCTGAGGGAGTGCTACAATGTCGGAGAGTCAGTGCTGAGGCAGTGTGCACTGTTGGAGCTTCAGAGCTGAGGGAGTGCCGCACTGTTGGAGGGTCAGCGCTGAGGGAGTGCTGCACTGTCGGAGGGTCAGTGCTGAGGGATTGGGCACTGTCGGAGGGTCAGTGCTGAGGGAGCGCTGCACTGTCGGTGGGTCAGTGCTGAGGGAGCGCCACACTTTCAGAGGGTCAGCGCTGAGGTAGTGGGCACTGTCAGAGGGTCAGTGCTGAAGGAGCGCTGCACTGTCGGAGGGTCAGTGCTGAGGGAGCGCCACACTTTCAGAGGGTCAGCGCTGAGGTAGTGGGCACTGTCAGAGGGTCAGTGCTGAAGGAGCGCTGCACTGTCGGAGGGTCAGTGCTGAGGGAGTGTGCACTGTCAGAGGGTCAGTGCTGAGGGAGTGCCGCACTGTCGGAGGGTCAGTGCTGAGGGAGGGCCGCACTGTCAGTGGGTCAGTGCTGAGGGAGTGCCGCACTGTCGGAGTTTCAGTGTTGAGGGAGTGCCACACTGTCGGAGGGTCAGTGCTGGGGGAGTGCCGCACTGTCAGTGGGTCAGTGCTGAGGGAGTGCCGCACTGTTGGAGTTTCAGTGCTGAGTGAGTGGGCACTGTCAGAGGGTCAGTGCTGAGGGAGTGCCGCACTGTCGGAGGGTCAGTGCGGAGGGAGTGCCGCACTGTCGGAGGGTCAGTGCTGAGGGACCGCCGCACTGTCGGAGGGTCAGTGCTGAGGGAGCGCCGCGCTGTCGGAGGGTCAGTGCTGAGGGAGCGCCGCACTGTCGGAGGGTCAGTGCTGAGGGAGCGCCGCACTGTCGGAGGGTCAGTGCTGAGGGAGTGCCGCACTGTCGGAGGGTCAGTGCTGAGGGAGTGCCGCACTGTCGGAGGGTCAGTGCTGAGGGAGTGCCGCACTGTCGGAGGGTCAGTGCTGAGGGAGTGCCGCACTGTCGGAGGGTCAGTGCTGAGGGAGTGCCGCACTGTCGGAGGGTCAGTGCTGATGGAGTGCCGCACTGTCGGAGGGTCAGTGCTGAGGGAGTGCCGCACTGTCGGAGGGTCAGTGCTGATGGAGTGCCGCACTGTCGGAGGGTCAGTGCTGAGGGAGTGCCGCACTGTCGGAGGGTCAGTGCTGAGGGAGTGCCGCACTGTCGGAGGGTCAGTGCTGAGGGAGTGCCGCACTGTCGGAGGGTCAGTGCTGAGGGAGTGCCGCACTGTCGGAGGGTCAGTGCTGAGGGAGTGCCGCACTGTCGGAGGGTCAGTGCTGAGGGAGTGCCGCACTGTCGGAGGGTCAGTGCTGAGGAAGTGCCGCACTGTCGGAGGGTCAGTGCTGAGGGAGTGCCGCACTGTCGGAGGGTCAGTGCTGAGGGAGTGCCGCACTGTCGGAGGGTCAGTGCTGAGGGAGTGCCGCACTGTCGGAGGGTCAGTGCTGAGGGAGTGCCGCACTGTCGGAGGGTCAGTGCTGAGGGAGTGCCGCACTGTCGGAGGGTCAGTGCTGAGGGAGTGCCGCACTGTCGGAGGGTCAGTGCTGAGGGAGTGCCGCACTGTCGGAGGGTCAGTGCTGAGGGAGTGCCGCACTGTCGGAGGGTCAGTGCTGAGGGAGTGCCGCACTGTCGGAGGGTCAGTGCTGAGGGAGTGCCGCACTGTCGGAGGGTCAGTGCTGAGGGAGTGCCGCACTGTCGGAGGGTCAGTCCTGAGGGAGTGCCACACTGTCGGAGGGTCAGTGCTGAGGGAGGGCCGCACTGTCGGAGGGTCAGTGCTGAGGGAGTGCCACACTGTCGGAGGGTCAGTGCTGAGGGAGGGCCGCACTGTCGGAGGGTCAGTGCTGACGGAGTGCTACACTGTTGGAGGGTCAGAGCTCAGGGAGTGCCGCACTGTCAGAGGGTCAGTCTGAGGGAGTGCCGCACTGTCAGAGGGTCAGTGCTGAGGGAGCGCCGCACTGTCGATGTGTCAGTGCTGAGGGAGTGCCACACTGTCGAAGTGTCAGTGCTGAGGGAGTGCTGCACTGTCAGAGGGTCAGTGCTGAGGGAGTGCTGCACTGTCGGAGAGTCAGTGCTGGGGGAGTGGGCACTGTCGGAGGGTCAGTGCTGAGGGAGTGCCGCAATGTCGGAGGGTCAGTGCTGAGGGAGTGCTGCACGGTCAGAGGGTCAGTGGTGAGGGAGTGGGCACTGTCGGAGGGTCAGTGCTGACGAGTGCCGCACTGTCAGAGGATGAGTGCTGAGGGAGTGCTTCACTGTCGGAGGGTCAGTGCTGAGGGAGTGCCGCACTGTCAGAGGGTCAGTGCTGAGGGAGTGCTGCACGGTCAGAGGGTCAGTGGTGAGGGAGTGGGCACTGTCGGAGGGTCAGTGCTGACGAGTGCCGCACTGTCAGAGGATGAGTGCTGAGGGAGTGCTTCACTGTCAGAGGGTCAGTGCTGAGGGAGCGCCGCACTGTCGGAGAGTCAGCGCTGAGGGAGTGGGCACTGTCAGAGGGTCAGTGCTGAGGGGGTGCTGCACTGTCGTAGGGTCAGTGCTGAGGGAGTGCTACAATGTCGGAGAGTCAGTGCTGAGGCAGTGTGCACTGTTGGAGCTTCAGTGCTGAGGGAGTGCCGCACTGTTGGAGGGTCAGCGATGAGGGAGTGCTACACTGTTAGAGGGTCAGTGCTGAGGGATTGGGCACTGTCGGAGGGTCAGTGCTGAGGGAGTGCCACACTGTTGGAGGGTCAGCGCTGAGGGAGTGCTGCACTGTCGGAGGGTCAGTGCTGAGGGATTGGGCACTGTCGGAGGGTCAGTGCTGAGTGAGCGCTGCACTGTCGGTGGGTCAGTGCTGAGGGAGCGCCACACTTTCAGAGGGTCAGCGCTGAGGTAGTGGGCACTGTCAGAGGGTCAGTGCTGAAGGAGCGCTGCACTGTCGGAGGGTCAGTGCTGAGGGAGTGTGCACTGTCAGAGGGTCAGTGCTGAGGGAGTGCCGCACTGTCGGAGGGTCAGTGCTGAGGGAGGGCCGCACTGTCAGTGGGTCAGTGCTGAGGGAGTGCCGCACTGTCGGAGTTTCAGTGTTGAGGGAGTGCCACACTGTCGGAGGGTCAGTGCTGGGGGAGTGCCGCACTGTCAGTGGGTCAGTGCTGAGGGAGTGCCGCACTGTTGGAGTTTCAGTGCTGAGTGAGTGGGCACTGTCAAAGGGTCAGTGCTGAGGGAGTGGGCACTGTCAAAGGGTCAGTGCTGAGGGATTGGGCACTGTCAGAGGGTCAGCGCTGACTTAGTGCTGCAGTGTCCGAGGGTCATTGCTGAGTGAGTCCCGCACTGTCGGAGTGTCAATGCTGTGGGAGTGCTGCACTGTCAGAGGGTCAGTGCTGTGGGAGTGCTGCACTGTCGGAGGGTCAGTGCTGAGGGAGTGCCGCACTGTCGGAGGGTCAGTGCTGAGAGAGTGCCGCACTGTCGTGGGGGGTCAGTGCTTAGGGAGTGCCGCACTGTCCGAGGGTCAGTGCAGAGGGAGTGGGCACTGTCGGAGGGTCAGTGCTGAGTGAATGGGTACTCTCGGAGGGTCAGCGCTGAGGGAGTTCCGCACTGTCGGAGGATCAGTGCTGAGGGAGTGCGGCACTTTCGGAGGGTCAGTGCTGAGGGAGTACCGCACTGTCGTGGGGGGTCAGTGCTGAGGGTGCGCCGCACTGTCGGAGGGTCAGTGCTGAGGGAGTGGGCACTGTCGGAGGTTCAGTGCTGAGTGAGTGGGTACTCTCGGAGGGTCAGCGCTGAGGGAGTGCCGCACTGTTGGAGGATCAGTGCTGAGGGAGTGCTGCACTGTCGGAGGATCAGTGCTGAGGGAGTGCCGCACTGTCGGAGGATCAGTGCTGAGGGAGTGCTGCACTGTCGGAGGGTCAGTGCTGAGGGAGTGGGCACTGTCAGTTCCTCGCTGGTTTTAAATTCTGTGCCTCTTTTGTGAGTGAGGAGAGTTCCTCTGCAGCTCTGACTGTGTGACCATCTCTCTCTCTGCTGCCAAGTCCAGCTCCAGCCCAACCGATGCATTGGGAATCCCAGGTTTCCCGTGACTGAGAACCACGTCTGAGTTACAGCCTCTCAGGGTGCAGAGATTTACCTTATCAATGGCCTTTATGATTTTCTCAGGTCACCCCTGAGCGTCCTACACTCCGGGGAAAAATCTCCCAGCCTATCCAGCCTTTCTTTGTAACTCCAACCCTCCAGTTCCCGGCAACATCCTGGGAAATCTCTCCGGAACCCTCTCCAGTTTAATAATATCCTTCCTATAACAGGGTGACCAGAACGGGACACAGTATTCCAGAAGGGGCCTCACTAATGTCCTGTACAACCCCAACATGACATCCCCAACCCCTACACTCAAAGGGCTGAGCCATGAAGGGGAGTGTGTGAAACCCCTTCGTAACCCCCCTGTCTGTGTGTGACACAAACTCCAAAGGGATTATGTCCCTGAACCCCTGGGTCCCTCTGTCCCCCAGCACCACCATGTTGATGTCTTCTGAAAATCCAAAAATGTTTCATCTGCTTGGTTCTTTCTTTCTGTTATAAGCAAGTACCATTGTGATAAATGTCCAATAATTCTATTAAACATGATTCCCTGCTTCTAAGAGCTGTACTGGCTCTCTCCAGTTTGACCTCTCTTTGCTCAATGTTCAGTAATCATCTCTTTTCTCGTTGACGCAAATTTCTCATCATTGATGTGAATCAGTAGATACATCCTCCTGCATTCTCCGCCCTCGCCCCCTCTTCGAATCTCACCTTATGTTGTCCCTCAAAAACCACCGAAGTCATCTCGGGTCACGTTTTATCAGGATAACAGCCAACGTCTCACTCATCACCTCCTTCTACCCTGTTAACTGTTCAAACCTTACCTTTCCTATGATGCCTTCCACCTTGATCTTTTCTACATTTTCCGAGAATATAATTTGGCGGTTTTGGAAATGTTGCATGGCAGATGCTCAGGTGCAAGAGACAGCATGCGATGCCTCACCTGGATGGTGTCAGGAAACTTCACACAGGGACACTTCAAAGGGGAAAGCCGCAATACATATACTCAACTGCAATCATTCCTTGATTGCCTGGGATGGTGGAGGCTGATCACCAGCGCAGGGGAACCCTAACCCTAACCCTAACCCTAACCCTAACCCTAACCCTAACCCTAACCCTAACCCTAACCCTAACCCCAACCCTAACCCTAACCCTTACCCTAACCCTAACCCTAACCCTAACCCTAACCCTAACCCTAACCCTATCGCAGGGGAAACCCTACTCCTTAACCCTAACCCTAACCCTAACCCTAACACTATCGCAGGGGAACCCTAACCCCAACCCTAACCCTAACCCTAACCCTATCCCTAACCCTAACCCTAACCCTAAACCTAACCCTAACCCTAACCCCAACCCTAACCCTTACCCTAACCCTAACCCTAACCCTAACCCTAACCCTAACCCTATCGCAGGGGAAACCCTACTCCTTAACCCTAACCCTAACCCTAACCCTAACCCTAACCCTAACCCAAACCGTAAGCCAAATCCTAACCCTAACCCTAATCTTTACCCTTGCCCTGACCCTAACCCTAATCCTTACCATTACCCTAACCCTAACCCTAACCCTCACCCTAATCCTTACCCTAACCCCAACTCTAACACTAACCCTAATCCTAATCCTTACCATTACCCTAACCCTAACCCTAACTCCAACGCAAACCCCAACCCTAACCCTATCGGAGGCCCTCACATTAACCAACCTGAACCCTAACCCAAACCCAACCCTAAACCTAACCCTAACTTGAACCTGAACACTAACCCTAACCTTAACACAAACCTGAACCCGAAAACTAACCCTAACCCTAACCCTAACCCTAACCCTAACCCTAACCCTAACCCTATCGAAAACTAACCCTAACCCTAACCCCAAACCTAACCCTAACCAGAACCCGAAAACTAATCCTAACCCTAACCCTCACCCTAATCCTTACCCTAACCCCAACCCTAACACTAACCCTAATCCTAATCCTTACCATTACCCTAACCCTAACCCTAACTCCAACGCAAACCCCAACCCTAACCCTATCGCGGGCCCTCACATTAACCAACCTGAACCCTAACCCAAACCCAACCCTAAACCTAACCCTAACTTGAACCTGAACACTAACCCTAACCTTAACACAAACCTGAACCCGAAAACTAACCCTAACCCTAACCCTAACCCTAACCCTAACCCTAACCCTAACACTAACCCTATCGAAAACTAACCCTAACCCTAACCCCAAACCTAACCCTAACCAGAACCCGAAAACTAATCCTAACCCTAACCCTCACCCTAATCCTTACCCTAACCCCAACCCTAACACTAACCCTAATCCTAATCCTTACCATTACCCTAACCCTAACCCTAACTCCAACGCAAACCCCAACCCTAACCCTATCGCGGGCCCTCACATTAACCAACCTGAACCCTAACCCAAACCCAACCCTAAACCTAACCCTAACTTGAACCCGAACACTAACCCTAACCTTAACACAAACCTGAACCCGAAAACTAACCCTAACCCTAACCCTAACACTAACCCCAAACCTAACCCTAACCAGAACCCGAAAACTAACCCTAACCCTAACCCTAACCTAACTCCAACCCTAACCCTAACTCTAACACTAACCCTGACCCTAATCCTTACCCTTACCCTAACCCCATTGCTGATAACCGCCACAGGGAAATCCTAACCATAACCCTAACCCCAACCCTAACCCTGACCCTAACCATGACCCTAACCCTAACCCTAACCCTAACCCCAACACTAACCCTGACCCTAACCCTAACCATAATCCTAACCCCAACCCTAACCCTGACCCTAACCATGACCCTAACCCTAACCCCAACACTAACCCTGACCCTAACCCTAACCCTAACCCTAACCCCAACCCTAACTTTGACCTGTCTGCTGTGAGTTACCTCCCAGACTATGGACACAGTGTGGGAAGAAAGAGAGCAGTTGAGGGTGAAAGTTTTGTTTGCTTTAGATTTGCAGGAATGTTAAAAAAAAGGTTAGAAAAACAACTGCATCTGGGGTCTGTGTCAGGAAAGCTGATGACCTTGTCCTGTGAAAAATGTCACTGAACAGACCCACTAAGCACCCTATGCTTGCAGGTAAAAGGAAGACTTTAGTCTCTCTCTCTCTCTTGCTGATTGCTGGAGGCAAGTTATAAGTTTGCAAAGATGGAGAAACAATTGCCTTCAGCAGAGCTAGGAATCTCCAAAACAACTGCTCGATGACAGTTGGCAGTAATACTGAGTAATTTGCATACATTTAAGTCAAATTGTCATGCATCTCCTAACTTCTCCATTTGGAGAAATGTGCTTGCATTGTGAATTTGATTATTCTTCCTTGTATTGTCAGAACTGTTGAATCGACTCTTTATTCCCCCAAGTCAAGAAACTTCTGTTAAACTGTGTAAATGCGTTGTGACTGGGGAAATTATTCACACAAGAATTGCTCCTTTAGTTTGAAGATCATCTTATCGTACCCAACAATGGAGAGTGGAAACGAAGGGATGAGGAGAGATGTTCACTGGGAGAATCATTTGGAGGTACTAGATTAGGTTCCCTACAGAGTGAAACAGGCCTTTCGGCCCAACAAGTCGACACCGACCCTCCGAAGAGTCACCCACCCAGTCCCATTTCCCTCTGACTGATGCACCTAACACTATGGGGCAATTTCCCGTGGCCAATCCACCCTAACCTGCACATCCCTGGGACACTATGGGGCAATTTCCCGTGGCCAATCCACCCTAACCTGCACATCCCTGGGACACTATGGGGCAATTTCCCATGGCCAATCCACCCTGACCTGCACATCCCTGGGACACTATGGGACAATTTCCCATGGCCAATCCACCCTAACCTGCACATCCCTGGGACACTATGGCACAATTTCCCATGGCCAATCCACCCTGACCTGCACATCCCTGGGACACTATGGGACAATTTCCCATGGTCAATCCACCCTAACCTGCACATCCCTGGGACACTATGGGACAATTTCCCATGGCCAATCCACCCAGACCTGCACATCCCTGGGACACTATGGGACAATTTCCCATGGCCAATCCACCCTAACCTGCACATCCCTGGGCACTATGGGACAATTTAGCATGGCCAATCCACCCTAACCTGCACATCCCTGGGCACTATGGAACAATTTCCCATGGCCAATCCACCCTAACCTGCACATCCCTGGGCACTATGGAACAATTTCCCATGGTCAATCCACCCTAACCTGCACATCCCTGGGCACTATGGGACAATTTCCCATGGCCAATCCACCCTAACCTGCACATCCCTGCGCACTATGGGACAATTTCCCATGGCCAATCCACCCTAACCTGCACATCCCTGGGCACTATGGGACAAATTCCCATGGCCAATCCACCCTAACCTGCACATCCCTGGACACTATGGGACAATTTCCCATGGCCAATCCACCCTGACCTGTACATCTTTGGACTATGGGAGGAAACCGGAGCACCCGGAGGAAACCCACCCAGACATGGGGAGAATGTGCAAACCTCACACGGACAGTTGCCTGAGGCGGGAATTGAACCCGGGTCCCTGGTGCTGTGAGGCAGCAGTGCTGAACCACTGTGCCATCACTAAATCTCATTCAAAATCATAATAGCCTGGGACCCTTGCCCAGGAATTAGTGACGGCAAAAGCAGCTGTTAAATTTCCTTCCCAGTTCCTGTTTCTCGCGTTAAATCTACCCATGCCCACCTCACATGTGCACCTATTTTCTGAGCTAATCTGCTACCTAGAGATCTCTTTGAGATATCACATAAATGTTGAATAAAAAGTTCCTGCATAAAGTCAGACTTGACTTTGTTCGAATGATTATACAATGTAGAGTCATAGTCATAGAGATGTACACCACAGCAACAGACCCTTCGGTCCAACTGATGCATGCTGACCCAGATATCCAAAATTAATCTAGTCCCATTTGCCTTCACTTGGCCCATATCCCTCCAAACCCTTCCTATTCATGTCCCCATCCAGATGCCTTTAAAATGTTGTCATTGTACCAGCCTCCACCACTTCCTCTGGCAGCTCATTCCATACACGCACCACCCTCTGTGTGCAGAAGTTTCCCCTCTCACCCTAAACCTATGCCCCTCTAGTTCTGGACTGCCCCACCCCAGGGAAAAGACCTTGTCTATTTACCCTATCCGTGCCCCTCATGATTTTATCAACATTTATATGGTCACCCCTCAGCCTCCGACGCTCCAGGGAAAACAGCCCCAGCCTGTTCAGCCTCTCCCTGTAGCTCAGACCCTCCAACCCTGGCAACATCCTTGTAAATCTTTTCTGAACCCTTTCAAGTTTTACAACACCCTTCCTGTAGCAGGGAGACCAGGATTGAATGCAATATTTTAAAACAGTAGGGTGCTCCCAATTGTGAATGCTCCCCCAGACTTCCTAATTGATTGGCTAAAATATCCCGGCTTAGTCAGCGCCAAAGATAAAAGGGGGCTCCGGAATTAATCATTCAGGAAAGGGCAGAAGTTCAAATCCTTTTCCCAGAATGGGCAGCTGGGGTTGGGTGAGTTGGAAATATCCCCACTTGCTGACCAAACACAAATGAATGAAAACTCATGCTCGCTCGACCTGTGAGCACAGGTAAGCTCGATGTGAGGGGCATCCCTTGGATCCACGGGGCTAGCCCACCTGAGGCCTCTCGATGGATGCGTCAGTTCCACTCATCGTCCAGCCTTGCTACCGGCTCTGATGGAGGCTGTGTTTCTGTCGACTCTCAGAGTCCTGGTTGAGATGGAGAAACGTCAAAACATCACAGAATCCCCACAGCCGTGGGGAAAAGCCATTTGGCCCATCACTGACCCTCTGAAGAGGATTCCATCCCATCCCCATAATCTCCATGGTGAATCCACCCCAACCTGCACGTCCCTGGATACTGTGGGACCATTTGGAGGGTCAGTGTGCACATGATGGGCCAAATGGCCTGTTTCCACTGTCGGGATTGGAAGGCGATCAAACATGAGATTAGAATATCATTTGGTTTCTGGCTGGCAGACACTTGATGGGCCAAAGCACCTTTCTCTGCACTGAAGGTCTCTAAGGCTCAATTGATCAGAGGGACAGGTTGAGGATTTTCCGGGGAACAGCCTCCCAGAGGGAGGACTGACCCAGACAATCCAGGGCAGGTCAGTTGGTAACGGACAGCGATGGGAGGTGAGCGTGGGGGTCCTACTGACCCCCTGTGTCCATGGTGGATCTGACTACGTGAGTGAGAGAGAGCAGACTGACCCTTCCCTCAACAGCTAGGACAGAACTTTCTGCTGCAGCAGGCATTAAGGTAGAGAATCCACCAGTAACTGCTGTCCCTGTTCAAGAATCCGATGCTGACAATGACCACAAATTTGTAATTTTTTCCCTCTGTCTGTGGGGGAAGTTGTAGAATTTTGAAATGATTTCCGATGTTTCAGTCCTCTACGCCCCCTCCCTATCACTGTAACCCCCTCCAGCCCCTACACCCTCTCCCTATCACTGTAACCCCCTCCAGCCCCAACACTCCATCCCTATCTCTGTAACCTCCTCCAGCCCCAACACTCCCTCCCTATCTCTGTAACCCCCTCCAGCCCCTACACTCCCTCCCTATCTCTGTAACCCCCTCCAGCCCCTACACCACCTCCCTATCTCTGTAACCCCCTCCAGCCCCAACACTCCCTCCCTATCTCTGTAACCACCTCCAGCCCCTACACACCCTCCCTATCTCTGTAACCTCCTCCAGCCCCAACACTCCCTCCCTATCTCTGTAACCTCCTCCAGCCCCAACACTCCCTCCCTATCTCTGTAACCCCCTCCAGCCCCTACACCCCCTCCCTATCACTGTAACCCCCTCCAGCCCCTACACCCTCTCCCTATCACTGTAACCCCCTCCAGCCCCAACACTCCATCCCTATCTCTGTAACCTCCTCCAGCCCCAACACTCCCTCCCTATCTCTGTAACCCCCTCCAGCCCCTACACTCCCTCCCTATCTCTGTAACCCCCTCCAGCCCCTACACCACCTCCCTATCTCTGTAACCCCCTCCAGCCCCAACACTCCCTCCCTATCTCTGTAACCACCTCCAGCCCCTACACACCCTCCCTATCTCTGTAACCTCCTCCAGCCCCAACACTCCCTCCCTATCTCTGTAACCCCCTCCAGCCCCTACACTCCCTCCCTATCTCTGTAACCTCCTCCAGCCCCAACACTCCCTCCCTATCTCTGTAACCCCCTCCAGCCCCTACACCCCCTCCCTATCCCTGTAATCCCCTCCAGCCCCTACACACCATTCCCTATCTCTGTCACCTCCTCCAACCCCTACACCCCCTCCCTATCTCTGTCACCTCTCCAGCCCCTACACCCCCTACCTATCTCTGTAACCCCCTCCAGCCCCTACCCCCCTCCCTATCTCTGTAACCCCATCCAGCCCCAACACCCCCTCCCTATCTCTGTAACCCCTTCCAGCCCCAACACCCCCTTCCTATCTCTGTAACCCCCTCCAGCCCCTACACCCCCTCCCTATCTCTGTAACCCCCTCCAGCCCCTACACCCCCTCCCTATCTCTGTAACTCCATCCAGCCCCTATACCCCCTCCCTATCTCTGTAACCCCCTCCAGCCCCTACATCCCCTCCCTATCTCTGTAACACCCTCCAGCCCCTGCACCCCCTCCCTATCTCTGTAACCCCCTCCAGCCCCTGCACCCCCTCCCTATCTCTGTAACCCCCTCCAGCCCCTGCACCCCCTCCCTATCTCTGTAACCCCCTCCAGCCCCTGCACCCCCTCCCTATCTCTGTAACCCCCTCCAGCCCCTACACCGCCTCCCTATCTCTGTAACCCCCTCCAGCCCCTGCACCCCCTCCCTATCTCTGTAACCCCCTCCAGCCCCTGCACCCCCTCCCTATCTCTGTAACCCCCTCCAGCCCCTACACTGCCTCCCTATCTCTGTAACCCCCTCCAGCCCCTGCACCCCCTCCCTATCTCTGTAATTCTCTACAATCCTGGCCTCTCGGGTGAGTGGGGTGAGGTGTGTGTGTGTGAGTATGTGAGTGTGTGTGAGTGGGTGTGTGAGTGTGAGTGTGTATGTGTGAGTGTGCGTGTGGGTGTGTGTGGGTGTGTGTGAGTGGGTGTGTGAGTGTGTGTGTGTGAGTGTGTGTGTGTGTGAGTGTGTGTGTGTGAGTGTGTATGTGTGAGTGTGTGTGTGGGTGTGTGTGTGAGTGTGGGTGTGAGTGTGCTTGTGAGGGTTGGTGTGTGTGTGAGTGTGTGTGGGTGGGGTTGTGTGTGTGGGTGTGTATATGTGAGTATGTAGGTGTGCGTGGTTGTATGGGTGTGTGGGTGTCTGTGTGTGGGGCATGTGTGTGTGTGGGTGTGTGTATCAGGGGGGTTGAGGTGTGTGTTTGGGGGGGTTGAGGTGTGTGTATGTGGGTGGAGGTGAGGTGGGTGGGTGTGTGTGTGGGTGGGGGTGTGTATGTGAGTGTGTGAAAGTGTGTATGTCGGTGTGTGTGTGTGGGGCGTGTGTGTGGGGGGTGTGTGTATGTGTGGGTGTGTGTGTGTCTGTTAGGGGTGAGGTGGGTATGTGTGTGAGTGTGTGTGAGTGTGTGTCTGTGTGTGGGTGTGTGAGTGGGTGTGGGTTGTGTTGTGTTAAGGTGTGTGTATGTATATGTGTGTGTGGGGTTGAGGTGTGTATGTATGTGTGTCTATGTGTGTGTGGGGGTTTGAGGTGTGTGTGTGTGTATGCGTGTGTGGCCGGGTTTGAGGTATGTGTGTATGTGTGTGGGGGGGTTTGAGGTGTGTGTGTGGGGGGTTGAGGTATGTATGTGGGGGTTTGAGGTGTGTGTGTGTGTGTGAATGTGTATGTGTGGGGGGGTTGAGGTGTGTGTGTTTGTGTGTGTGTGGCGGTGGTTGATGTGTGTGTATGTGTGTGGGGGGGGTTGAGGTGTGTGTATGTGCGTGTGGGGGGGTTTGAGGTGTGTGTATGTGTGTGTGTGGGGGGGTTTGAGGTATGTGTGTGGGTGTATGATTGGGGGTGAGGTGGGTGTGTGTGTGGGGGGGTTGAGGTGTGTATGTGTATGTGTGTGTGGGGTGGGGGGGTGAGGTGGGTGTGTGTGTGTGGTTCAGGTGTGTGTGGGTGGGGATGAGGTGGGTGGGTATGTGGGGTTGAGGTGTGTGTGTGTGTGAGTGTGTGTGGGGGGGGTTGAGGTGTGTGTATGTGTGTGTGTGGGGGGTTGAGGTGTGTGTATGTGTGTGTGTGGGGGGGTTTGAGGTGTGTGTATGTGTGTGTGTGGGGGGGTTGAGGTGTGTGTATGTGTGTGTGTGGGGGGGTTGAGGTGTATGTGTGTGTGGGGGGAGGTTGAGGTGTATGTATGTGTGCGTGGGGGAGTTGAGGTATGTGTGTGGGTGTATGATTGGGGGTGAGGTGGGTGTGTGTGTGGGGGGGTTGAGGTGTGTATGTGTATGTGTGTGTTGGGGGGTGTGTGGTTGGGGGTGAGGTGGATGGGTGTGTGTGAGCGTGTGGTTGGGGGTGAGGTGGGTGAGTGTGTGTGTGAGGTTGGGGGTGAGGTGGATGCATGTGTGAGTGTGTATGTGTGTGTGTGGGGGTGTGTGGTTGGGGGTGAGGTGGGTGGGTGTGTGTGTGCGTGCAGTTGGGGGTGAGGTGGGTGTGTGTGTGTGGTTCAGGTGTGTGTGGGTGGGGATGAGGTGGGTGGGTATGTGGGGTTGAGGTGTGTGTGTGTGTGAGTGTGTATGTGTGGCTGGGGGTGAGGTGGGTGGGTGTGTGTATGTGGGGTTGAGGAGTGTGTGTGTGTGTGTGAGTGTGTGTGTGGGGTGTTGAGGTGTGTGTGTGTGGTTGGGGGTGAGGTGGGTGAGTGTGTGTGTGGGGGGGTGCGGTTGGGGGTGAGGTGGTGGGTGTGGGATTGAGGTGTCAGTGTGTGTGTGTGGGGTTGAGGTGTGTGTGTGAGTGTGTGTGTGGGGGGGGTTGAGGTGTGTGTGTGTGGATATGTGTGTGTGTGTGGGTGTGTGCGTTGTGTGTGTGAGTGTGTGTGTGTGTGTGTGAGCGTGTGTGGGGGGTTGAGGTGTGTGTGTGGTTGGGGGTGAGGTGAGTGAGTGCGTGTGTGTGGGGGGTGCTGTTGGGGGTGAGGTTGGTGTGTGTGTGTGTGTGGGTATGGGGTTGAGGTGTGTGTGTGGGTGTGGGGTTGAGGTGTGTGTGTGTGGGGGGTTTGAGGTTTGTGTGTGTGTGTGGTTGGGGTGAGGTGGGTGGGTGTGTGTGTGTGGGGTTGAGGTGTGTGTGTGGGGGGGGTTGAGGTGTGTGTGTGTGTGTGTGTGGGTGTGTGTGTTGGTGTGTGTGTGCGTGTGTGGGTGTGTGTGGGTGTGTGTGTTGGTGTGTGTGTGTGGGTGTGTGTGTGTGTGTGTAGGTGTGTGTGCGGGTGTGTGTGTGTGTGGATGTGTGTGGGTATGTGCGTTGTGTGTGTGTGTTATTGTGTGTATGTGTGTGTGTGAGTGTGTGTGTGACGGGAGTTGAGGTATGTGTGTGTGGTTGGGGGTGAGGTGGGTGTGTGAGTGTGCGTGTGTGAGGGGGGGTTGAGGTGTGTGTGTGTGTGGGTGTGTATGTGTGTGTGTGGGTGTGTGTGTTGGTGTGTGTGTGTGTGGGTGTGTGTGTGGGTGTGGGTGTGTGTGTGTGTGTACGGGTGTGGGTGTGTAGATGTGTGTGTGTGTATGGGTGTGTGTGTGTTGGTGTGTGTGTGCGTGGACGTGTGTGTGGATGTGTGTGTGTGTGTGTGTGTGGATGTGTGGGTGTGCGTGTATTGGTATGTGAGTGTGTGTGTGGATGTGTGTGTGTGTGGGTGTGTGTGTGTAGATGTGTGTGTGTGGGTGTGTGTGTTGGTGTGTGTGCGTGTGTGTGTGTGGGTGTGTGTGTGTTGGTGTGTGTGTGCGTGGATGTGTGTGTGTGGATGTGTGTGTGTGTGTGGATGTGTGTGTGTGTGGATGTGTGTGTGTGGATGTGTGTGTATTGGTATGTGAGTGTGTGTGTGGATGTGTGTGTGGGTGTGTGTGTGTGGATGTGTGTGTGTGGGTGTGTGTGGATGTGTGTGTGTGTGTGGATGTGTGTGTGTGGATGTGTGTGTATTGGTATGTGAGTGTGTGTGTAGATGTGTGTGTGGGTGTGTGTGTGTGGATGTGTGTGTGTGGGGGTGTGTGTGTGTGTGGATGTGTGTGTGTGGATGTGTGTGTATTGGTATGTGAGTGTGTGTGTGGATGTGTGTGTGGGTGTGTGTGTGTGGATGTGTGTGTGTGTGGGTGTGGGTGTGTGTGTGTGTAGATGTGTGTGTGTGGGTGTGTGTGTTGGTGTGTGGGTGTAAGGATGTGTGTGTGTGCATGTGTGTGGGTGTGTGTGTGTTTGTGCGTGTGTGTGTGTGAGTGTGTGTGTATGGGTGTGTGTGTGTGTTGGTGTGTGGATGTGTGTGTGTGTGTGGGGGAGTTGGGTGTTATCTTGCTGCACGAGAGGCGCTATGCGAATTCACGTTTCCGTGGGAACCCACAGCTCCCTGGCGTGGTGAGTACGTGAGCCAAAAGCACCTTTATTGCCTGATTGTGATCTACCTCAGCATCACTCCCCCTCCCCCTCCCCCTCCGCCCCCTGCACACCAGGGCCTGGGGTGGTTTCTGACAGAAACATCCTCCTCCCCCATCCCTTTCCTGGCCCTCTCTGCGCCTGGAGCTCCGAATTGGGCCCAGTCCGTCCATGTAAGATTTTGTAAATTCCTACTTTGGAAACAGATCCAGTCTGACTCCAGTTGGGATTCAGACGGACTCTAACCTCACACCTTTAATGCACTGTCTGAGCTGAGATGTTGCTTCTTTTTTAATGAAACCTTAAGTTAACTTGAGACTGTGACTTAAAAGTACAGATTAAAGACGCAAATCCTTTCTAAAAGATGAAAGACTGAGCAATCCAGGTTTGTTCAATGTATCATTGTATCATAGTAATCTTTCACTCTAAATCCTGCCCCACTGGCTACCAGATGAAGGAGCAGAGCTCTGAAAGCTAGTCCTTCCAAATAAACCTGTCGGACTATAACCTGGTGTTGGGGATTGTTATCTTTGTCCACCCCAGTCCAACACCGGCTCCTCCACATTATTGCTAACAGCGGGAGGCGGGGGGGGGGGGGGGGGGGGGGGGGGGGGGGGGTGGATTTCCCAGTCCCTGTGTTACAATATGCTGTGATTTCAGCCTTCACTGGTCCTCCATTCTCCATGCTAGAGGAGGGACGTGATTGTACTGGAGGGGACTCACCGGGATGTTCCCTGGGGTGGAGTGATTCCGTTACAAACAGAAGGCTGGATTGGACTGAGGCGATTTGCCTTGGAGTAGGGAAGTCCTGATGAAAGACCCTGGGCTGAAGAATCGACTCCCCTGCTCCTCGGATGACGCCTGACCCACTGTCCTCTGCACTTTATCAGCTCTGACTCCCCAGCATCTGCAGTGCTCACTGTGTCCAAGTGGGGAAGGAGGCATCCGGCTGAGGTGTACAAAATGTTGAGGGGCAATTTTCCCCCTTTAACAGATTGATATTCAAGGGGGCATTTATTTAGGTTACAAAAACTGAAGTTTTCATGGTGTGACAACGCTGTTTTTTAAAATCTTTTATTCTGTCTTGGGTCTTGTTTGAAGGGGGAGGGTCATAAAGACAGAGGAGTCAGAGTCCTCCAAGTTCAGGTTTGTTATAGCTGGAGCAGTCACAAGATGTTGGAGTCCAGACAATTGAAAGCTTCAGTGATGAACTCCTCAGCCTTTTTCTGAACTCTCTCTGTGGGAGTTGCTCCCTCCTGCCTTACGTGTCCCTTTCTGCCAAGGGGTGGGTTTATGGGATGTCGCTGAATTGGAACAGTTAATTTAGCAAAGTTGCTGTAGCAGGTCAGTGACGTTTCCCGATAGTTAAGGAATTCTAGATTTGTGTTTCAGCAGTAATCATGGATTCATAGAGAGGTACAGCACGGAAACAGACCCTTCGGCCCAACTCGTCCATACCGATCAGATATCCCAACCCAATCCAGTCGCATTTGTCAGCACCTGGCCCATATCCCTCCAAGGTAAAAAGATTCTGGATTAGTGGTGCTGGAAGAGCACAGCAATTCAGGCAGCATCCGAGGACAGGCAAAATCGACGTTTCGGGCAAAAGCCCTTCATCAGGAATAAAGGCAGAGAGCCTGAAGCATGGAGAGATAAGCTAGAGGAGGGTGGGGGTGGGGAGAGAGTAGCATAGAGTACAATAGGTAGGTGGGGAAGGAGATGAAGGTGATAGGTCAGGGAAGAGAGGGTGGAGTAGATAGGTGGAAAAGGAGCTGGGCAGGTCGGACAAGTCCGGACAGGTCGAGTTACTGGAGGTTAGAAACTAGGATGAGGTGGGGGAAGGGGAAATGAGGAAACTGTTGAAATCCACATTGATGCCCTGGGGTTGAAGTGTTCCGAGGCGGAAGATGAGGCGTTCTTCCTCCAGGCGTCTGGTGGTGAGGGAGTGGCGGTGGAGGAGGCCCAGCACCTCCATATCCTCGGCAGAGTGGGAGGGGGAGTTGAAATGTTGAGCCACTGGGCGATTTGGTTGATTGATGCGGGTGTCTCTGAGATGTTCCCTAAAGCGCTCTGCTAGGAGGCGCCCAGTCTCCCCAATGTAGAGGAGACCGCATCGGGAGCAACGGATACAATAAATGATATTAGTGGATGTGCAGGTAAAACTTTGATGGATGTGGAAAGCTCCTTTGGGGCTTTGGATGGAGGTGAGGGAGGAGGTGTGGGCGCAGGTTTTACAGTTCCTGCGGTGGCAGGGGAAAGTGCCAGGATGGGAGGGTGGGTCGTAGGGGGGCGTGGACCTGACCAGGTAGTCACGGAGGGAACGGTCTTTGCGGAAGGCGGAGAGGGGTGGGGAGGGAAATATATCCCTGGTGGTGGGATCTTTTTGGAGGTGGCGGAAATGTCGGCGGATGATTTGGTTTATGCGAAGGTTGGTAGGGGTGGAAGGTGAGCACCAGGGGCGTTCTGTCCTTGTTGGGGTTGGAGGGGTTGGGTCTGAGGGCGGAGGTGCGGGATGTGGATGAGATGCGTTGGAGGGCATCTTTAACCACGTGGGAAGGGAAATTGCGGTCTCTAAAGAAGGAGGCCATCTGGTGTGTTCTATGGTGGAACCGCTCCTCCTGGGAGCAGATACGGCGGAGGCGGAGGAATTGGGAATACGGGATGGCATTTTTGCAAGAGATAGGGTGGGAAGAGGTGTAATCCAGGTAGCTGTGGGAGTCGGTGGGTTTGTAAAAAATGTCAGTGTCAAGTCGGTCGTCACTGATGGAGGTGGAGAGGTCCAGGAAGGGGAGGGAGGTGTCAGAGATGGTCCAGGTAAATTTAAGGTCAGGGTGGAATGTGTTGGTGAAGTTGATGAATTGCTCAACCTCCTCGCGGGAGCACGAGGTGGCGCCAATGCAGTCATCAATGTAGCGGAGGAAGAGGTGGGGAGTGGTGCCGGTGTAATTACGGAAGATGGACTGTTCTACGTAGCCAACAAAGAGACAGGCATAGCTGGGGCCCATACGTGTGCCCATGGCTACCCCTTTGGTCTGGAGGAAGTGGGAGGATTCAAAGGAGAAATTGTTAAGGGTGAGGACCAGTTCGGCCAAACGAATGAGAGTGTCGGTGGAGGGGTACTGTTGGGAACGTCTGGAGAGGAAAAAACGGAGGGCTTGGAGGCCCTGGTCATGGCGGATGGAGGTGTAGAGGGATTGGATATCCATGGTGAAGATGAGGCGTTGGGGGCCGGGGAAACGGAAGTCTTGGAGGAGGTGGAGGGCGTGGGTGGTGTCTCGAACGTATGTGGGGAGTTCCTGGACTAGGGGGGATAGGACAGTGTCGAAGTAGGTAGAGATGAGTTCAGTGGGGCAGGAGCATGCTGAGACAATGGGTCGGCCAGGGTGGTCAGGCTTGTGGATCTTGGGAAGGAGGTAGAACCGGGCAGTTCGGGGTTCCCGGACTATGAGGTTGGAAGCTGTGGGTGGGAGATCTCCTGAGGTGATGAGGTTGTGTATGGTCTGGGAGATGATGGTTTGGTGATGGGGGGTGGGGTCATGGTCAAGGGGGCGGTAGGAAGAGATGTCCTCGAGTTGGCGTTTGGCTTCAGCGGTGTAGAGGTCAGTGCGCCAGACTACCCTTTATCTGCTGGCTTGATGGTGAAGTTGGGATTGGAGCAGAGGGATTGGAGGGCTGCGCGTTGTGAGGATGAGAGGTTGGAGTGGGGGAGGGGGGTCGACAGGTTGAGGCGGTTAATGTCCCGGCGGCAGTTGGAAATGAAGAGGTCGAGGGCAGGTAATAGGCCAGCGCGGGGTGTCCAGGTGGATGTAGTGTGTTGGAGGTGGGCGAAGGGGTCCTCGGAAGGTGGGCGGGAGTCCTGATTGTGAAAGTAAGCTCAGAGGCGGAGGCGACGGAAGAATTGTTCGATGTCACGGCGTGTATTAAATTCACTGATGTGTGGACGGAGGGGGACAAAGGTGAGTCCTTTGCTGAGGACTGATCGTTCATCCTCAGTGAGGGGGAGGTCTGGAGGGATGGTGAAAACTCGGCAGGGCTGGGAGCCGGGAGCTGGTGTAGGTGTAGAGCTGGGAGTGGGGTCGGAGCCAGTACCTGGAGTGGGTGTGATGGTGGGGGGAATGGGGGTAGAGTCATGAGTAGGGGTAGTGTTCCCCTCAGGGTTCTGGGGGGTGGGGATAGTGACAGTGGGGTTTTTTGTGGGGGGCGTGTCAGCAGAATGCAGGTGAGTGGCGCTGGTGGGGGCGGAGGTACCCATATCCCTCCAAACCCAACCTGTTCATTTCCCCATCCAGATGCCTTTTAAATGTTGTCATTGTACCAGCCTCCACCACATCCTCTGGCAGCTCGTTCCATACACGTATCACCCTCTGGGTGAAAAAGTTGCCCCTTAGGTCTCTTTTATATCTTTCCCCTCTCACCCTAAACCTATGCCCCTCTAGTTCTGGACTCCCCCACCCCAGGGAAAAGACACCCACCATTAACCCTATCTAAGCCCTCATGATTTTATAAACCTCTATAAGGTCACCCCTCAGCCTCCGACACTCCAGGGAAAACAGCCCCAGCCTGTTCAGCCTCTCCCTGTAGCTCAAACCCTCCCATTCCCGGCAACATCCTGAGAAATCTCTCCGGAACCCTCTCCAGTTTAATAATATCTTTCCTATAACAGGGCGACCAGAACTGGACACAATATTCCAGAAGGGGCCTCACCAATGTCCTGTACAACCCCAACATGACGTCCCCAACTCCTACACTCAAAGGGCTGAGCGATCCAAGCGAGATTTGTCCCACTCTCCTCCAAATCCTTTCTCAACCTCCTGTCTCTATGCCGCTGGACATTGACCCCAAGTATTTGGGGAATGGGTTACCCTGGACGTTCGAGGAATACGTACTGCTCTGTCTTGCTCCTGTATCGATGTTGGTGGTTCTGTTAGACTCTCCTCATGTCAATATTCCCTTCCCCTGAGATCACAGTCCCATACTCTGGGGTCAAAGTGCCTCTCGTTCCAGTCAAGTTTCCCAAAGACTGACTAAGGACATTATACAGTGAATGGCAGAACCCTTAGGAGCATTGAGATGTAGAGAGATCTGGGTGTGCAGACCCCCAGATCACTGAAGGTGGCAGTGCAGGTAGACAAGGTAGTATATAGACCAATGGCCTGCTTACCTTCATTGGGACGGGGCATTGAGTATAAGGATAAACACGTTATGCTGCAGCTTTATAGAGCTTCAGTGAGGCCACACTTGGAATATTGCATCCAGTTCTGGTCACCACACTAACCAGAAGGACGTGGATGCTTTGGAGAGGGGTGCAGAAAAGTTTGATCAGGATGTTGCCTGGTATGGGGCCTTTAGCTCTGAAGGAAGGTTGGTTAGACTGGGTTTGTTCTCACTGGAACGCAGGAGGTTGAGGGCTGACCTGATAGAAATGTAAAAGCTTGGGAATGGCATGGATAGAGTGGAAAGTATGAGGCTTTTCCCCAGGGTGGAGGGGTCAGTTACTCGGGGATACAGGTTCAAGAGCTGTTTGACGTGGGGGAGGGTGGGAGGAGGGGAAGTTTAAAAAAGACGTGCTGGCTAGGATTTTCACACAAAGGGTGGTGAGTGCCTGGAACATGCTGTCAGAGGGGGTGGAAGCAGGTACATTAACAGCGTTCACCTGGACGGATACATGAATAGGAAGGAAATAGAGGGCTACAGATCCTGTAAGTGAAGGCAGTTTTAGTATGGAAGGGCAAAACATGTCAGCACAGGCTGGGAGGGCTGAAGGGCCTGTTCCTGTTCTGTATTGGTCTGTGTTCTTCAACATGACTTGGTCATTCTTCAACGCTATCCCCTGAATAATGACATTTTGGAAAATAGTGTAGAGGCGGCTTTACTGTGTCTAACCCCGTGCTGTCCCTGTCCCTGGGAGTGTTTGATGGGGGACAGTGTAGAGGGAGCTTTACTCTGTATCTAACCCCGTGCTGTCCCTGTCCCTGGGAGTGTTTGATGGGGGACAGTGTAGAGGGAGCTTTACTGTGTCTATCCCCGTGCTGTCCCTGTCCCTGGGAGTGTTTGATGGGGGACAGTGTAGAGGGAGCTTTACTGTGTCTAACCCTGTGCTGTCCCTGTCCCTGGGAGTGTTTGATGGGGGACAGTGTAGAGGGAGCTTTACTCTGTATCTAACCCCGTGCTGTCCCTGTCCCTGGGAGTGTTTGATGGGGGACAGTGTAGAGGGAGCTTTACTGTGTCTAACCCTGTGCTGTCCCTGTCCCTGGGAGTGTTTGATGGGGGACAGTGTAGAGGGAGCTTTACTCTGTATCTAACCCCGTGCTGTCCCTGTCCCTGGGAGTGTTTGATGGGGTGACAGTGTAGAGGGAGCTTTACTCTGTATCTAACCCTGTGCTGTCCCTGTCCCTGGGAGTGTTTGATGGGGGACAGTGTAGAGGGAGCTTTACTCTGTATCTAACCCCGTGCTGTCCCTGTCCCTGGGAGTGTTTGATGGGGGACAGTGTAGAGGGAGCTTTACTCTGTATCTAACCCCGTGCTGTCCCTGTCCCTGGGAGTGTTTGATGGGGGACAGTGTAGAGGGAGCTTTACTCTGTATCTAACCCCGTGCTGTCCCTGTCCCTGGGAGTGTTTGATGGGGGACAGTGTAGAGGGAGCTTTACTCTGTATCTAACCCCGTGCTGTCCCTGTCCCTGGGAGTGTTTGATGGGGGACAGTGTAGAGGGAGCTTTACTCTGTATCTAACCCCGTGCTGTCCCTGTCCCTGGGAGTGTTTGATGGGGGACAGTGTAGAGGGAGCTTTACTCTGTATCTAACCCCGTGCTGTCCCTGTCCCTGGGAGTGTTTGATGGGGGACAGTGTAGAGGGAGCTTTACTCTGTATCTAACCCCGTGCTGTCCCTGTCCCTGGGAGTGTTTGATGGGGGACAGTGTAGAGGGAGCTTTACTCTGTATCTAACCCCGTGCTGTCCCTGTCCCTGGGAGTGTTTGATGGGGGACAGTGTAGAGGGAGCTTTACTCTGTATCTAACCCCGTGCTGTCCCTGTCCCTGGGAGTGTTTGATGGGGGACAGTGTAGAGGGAGCTTTACTCTGTATCTAACCCCGTGCTGACCCTGTCCCTGGGAGTGTTTGATGGGGGACAGTGTAGAGGGAGCTTTACTCTGTATCTAACCCCGTGCTGTCCCTGTCCCTGGGAGTGTTTGATGGAGGACAGTGTAGAGGGAGCTTTACTCTGTATCTAACCCCGTGCTGTCCCTGTCCCTGGGAGTGTTTGATGGGGGACAGTGTAGAGGGAGCTTTACTCTGTATCTAACCCCGTGCTGTCCCTGGGAGTGTTTGATGGGGGACAGTGTAGAGGGAGCTTTACTCTGTATCTAACCCCGTGCTGTCCCTGTCCCTGGGAGTGTTTGATGGGCTGAAAATGTGTTGCTGGAAAAGCGCAGCAGGTCAGGCAGCATCCAGGGAACAGGAGAATCAATGTTTCGGTGTTTGATGGGGACAGTGTAGAGGGAGCTTTACTCTGTATCTAACCCTGTGCTGTCCCTGTCCCTGGGAGTGTTTGATGGGGACAGTGTAGAGAGACATTTATGTTTTTTGAGAAGATTTGTAGCTCAGGTTGAGGTTCTGGATGTAAGTTTGCTCGCGGAGCTGGAAGGTGTGTTTTCAGACGTTTCGTCACCGTGCTGGTTAACGTCATCGGTGAGCCTCTGGGGAAGCGCTGGTGTTCTGCCCCGCTTTCTATTTCTGCGTCTGGGTCTGTTACGGTGGGTGAGATCATTTCCGGACCTTTCTCCCAGAGGTTGGTAAACGGGATCCAAATCAACGTGTTTATATCTCTGGGTTGGCATGGACGGGTTGGACCGAAGGGTCTGTTTCCATGCTGGAGACGTCTCTGATTGATGGAGTTCCGGTTGGAATGCCCAGTCTTTAGGAATTCCCGTGCGTGTCTCTGTTTCGCCTGTCCAAGGATGGATGTGTTGTCCCAGTCAAACTGATGTCCCTCTCCGTCTGTGTAGCAGGAGCCTAGTGATGGTGGGTGGTGTCTTTTGGTGATGAGCTGTAACCTGCTGGTTAGCTTCCTGCCCGTCTGTCCGATGTAGTCTTTGTTCCAGTCCTTGCAGGGTATTTTGTAAACAATGGTCATTCCGCTGGCTGTCGGTAAGGGGTCCTTTAGGTTCGTCAGGAGCTGTTTCGGTGCGGAGGTAGGTTTGTGGGTCCCCCATGGTGCCGAGGGGCCGGAGTAGTCTGGTCGCTACCTCCGAGATGTCTTTGACGTAGGGCAGGGTGGCTAGCGTCTCTGGGCGTGTTGTATTTTCTTGCCCGGGTTCGTTGTGTCAGACTGTTGGAGTGTGGAATTCGGTGCACCCACTTCGGAACTGACCCCCTCCCCACAATCCAGTGTTGACTGTTCCCCCACCCCCGATGAAGCCGGGACTTGGCTGCGTTGAGAGGGAATCAGACAGGGTTACTCGGTGCAATGTTTCCTGGCTGGAGCAGACCTGATAAACCAGTGATCAGAGGGAAAGGTTCAGCAGAATCTGATTAAAACCGGATTACCGATGTCTAAACAACTCTCCCCACCCCTTCCCTCCTCCGTCAACAAGCTGGATGGGAGCTCAGCCAAGTACAGCCGGATCGGAAAGAATGTTTTGTTCCATTGGTGTTCCGATTCGGGAGACTTTGGCCCGGGCGGACGCTCCCTCAGACAGAGAGAGGAATGGGGAAATTCCCCACCATGTGAATGCAAGGCTTTCCGGGACTCGGTGGCCTCCCTCCTGGCTTGCCAAGGGGCGCGGCTGAGTGACCCTTCACCTGACTCCCTCCCCAAAGCCCCAATTTCCTGTCCCCACTCCAGCCCACCCCCACTGTGGGCCCGTTGTTCCAGCTCGTGTTCCCGATGAACCTTTCTTGAAGCTTCCTGGACGGGGATGGATTGTGTCCAGCAGAGATTGACCGAGTTGGGCTCTGGGCCCAGTGAGAGACATCAGCAGAGGGTGCATCGTCGGTTAGGCCTGAAGTGGATTCGTGGCTCCGTAACCTCAGGACCGGCCCTTGGAGCAGGTCCATAGGAAGTTCACGAGAATGGTCCCAGGAACAAAAGGCCTAACAGATGAGGACTGTCTGGGCCTACACTCGATGGAGTTTAGAAGGATGGGGGTGGGGGGGGGGGGGGAAATCTGATTGAATCATACAGAATACTGAATGGCCTGGACAGAGTGGATGTTGGGAAGATGTTTCTATTAGTAGGGGAGACATGGACCCGAGGGCACAGCCTTAGAGTAAAAGGAAGACCCTTTAGAGACTTCTTCACGAGGTTCGGCCTGATGAGGCCTTGTGGTAGTAATGGAGGTAGATTTGGGCCCAGTGTAGGGCCAGGCATCATTGGTGGAGGCGGATCACCAGGTTAGGCCTGATGAGGCCTTCGTGGTAGTAGTGGAAGTGGGTTTAGGCCCAGTGTGGGGCCGGGCAATATCGGTGGGGTCTGCATCACCAGGTTAGGCCTGATGAGGCCTTGTGGTAGTAGTGGAGGTGGATTGGACCCAGTGTGAGGTCAGGCATCAGCAGCATCTGGCGAAGATTCACCATGACGAGGGTGGAGAGGTAGCGCTGGAGGAGCAGAAACTTTCATTCCAGCGACCATGGAAGTGAGGGGGGAGGGGTGCAGTAGGGGTGCCTCATGTCCCTGAAGGAGCATTTTCCATCACAGACTGTATCGCTGAACACGGTTTACAGACAGACAGCACAGAGACAGACCCTTCGGCCTGACTTCAGTCTGTGCCAGCCAAAGTCCCACCTGCCCACTCCAGGCCCATATCCCTCCTCATCTTTCCCATCAGTACTTAGCCTCCCTCTTTATTTTTCTGCCTTTCTATTCTTATCTCAGACACCAAAATTGGAGGTGTGGTGGACATCGAAGAGGGTTACCTCAGATTACAACAGGATCTGGACCAGATGGGCCAATGGGCTGAGAAGTGGCAGATGGAGTTGAATTCAGATAAATGTGAGGTGCTGCATTTTGGGAAAGCAAATCTTAGCAGGACTTATACACTTAATGGTAAGGTCCTAGGGAGTGTTGCTGAACAAAGAGACCTTGGAGTGCAGGTTCATAGCTCCTTGAAAGTGGAGTCACAGGTAGATAGGATAGTGAAGGTGGCGTTTGGTATGCTTTCCTTTATTGGTCAGAGTATTGAGTACAGGAGTTGGGAGGTCATGTTGCGGCTGTACAGGACATTGGTTAGGCCACTGTTGGAATATCGCGTGCAATTCTGGTCTCCTTCCTATCGGAAAGGTGTTGTGAAACTTGAAAGGGTTCAGAAAAGATTTACAAGGATGTTGCCAGGGTTGGAGGATTTGAGCTACAGGGAGAGGCTGAACAGGCTGGGGCTGTTTTCCCTGGAGTGTCGGAGGCTGAGGGGTGACCTTATAGAGGTTTATAAAATCATGAGGGGCATGGATAGGGTAAATAGACAAGGTCTTTTCCCTGGGATGGGGGAGCCCAGAACTAGAGAGACATAGGTTTAGGGTGAGAGGGGAAAGATATAAAAGAGACCTAAGGGGTAACTTTTTCACCCAGAGGGTGGTACGTGTATGGAATGAGCTGCCAGAGGATGTGGTGGAGGCTGGTACAATGACAACATTTTAAAGGCATCTGGACGGGGACATGAATAGGAAGGGTTTGGAGTGACACCCATGACCTCCCAACTCCTGTTGTCAATACTCTGACCAATAAAGGCAATCTCACAGTTAAGACAAACAAAAAAAAACAAATGATTTGATCCACATATTGAGAGGTTATCATTACAATCCAAGGTTTCTTTGGAGAGTATCCCAATTCTGAGAAATGGTCAATGGAGCCAAAACCTGCTTTCTCTCTCCACAGAGGATGCCAGATCCACAGAGTTTCTCCTGTTGCCGGCTGGGACAAGGATTGGAGATGCCAAAGCAAAAAAGGATGAAACGTTTCCGAGTCTGAACTGAACCCTCTGTGCAGGAGAGCAATCGCACTGTGGGCCAGCTCCCAACTGGAAAGGGAGATGTTGACATCTATCAGTTGGATTGTCTCAAGGAGAGGATGCAACTTGTTGTACTGTGGTTGCCCGTGGGGTACAGTGTTATCACAGAGTCTTACAGCCACGGAAACAGACCCTTCAGCCCATCCAGTCCGTGCTGACCCTAACCCCCAAACTAACCCAGTCCCCGCCCCCTGCCTGCTCCTGGCCCATCTCCCTCCAACCCTTTCCTGTCCATGTCCTTATCCAAATCCCTTTTAAACGTTGTAACTGTCCCTCCCCCACTTCCTCAGGAAGGTCATTCTACACACGGACCACCCCCTGGGGAAAACAGTTGCCCCTCGTGTCATTTTTAAATCTCTCTCCTCTCTCCTTAAACATGTGCCCCCTGGCCTTCAAATCCCCCCCCCCCCCAACCCTGGGGGAATAGACACCCACCCTTCACCCTCTCTGTCCCCCTCATGATTTTATAACCCTCTATAAGGTCACCCCTCAGCCTCCGACGCTCCGGGGAAAACAGTCCCAGCCTATCCAGCCTTTCTTTATAACTCCAACCCTCCCATTCCCGGCAACATCCTGGGAAATCTCTCCGGAACCCTCTCCAGTTTAATAATATCCTTCCTATAACAGGGCGCCCAGAACTGGACACAGTATTCCAGAAGGGGCCTCACCAATGTCCTGTACAACCCCAACATGACGTCCCCAACCCCTACACTCAAAGGGCTGAGCAATGAGGGGGAGTGTGTGAAACCCCTTCGTAACCCCCCTGTCTGTGTGTGACACAAACTCCAAAGGGATTATGTCCCTGAACCCCTCGGTCCCTCTGTCCTACAGCACCACCCAGGGCCCTACCATTAACTGTAAGAGCCCTGTCCCTGTGTGTTTTACCAAAACACATAACCTCACATTTATCCAAATTAAACTCCATCTGTCCCTCCTCAGCCCATTGACCCAATTGATCAGGATCCCTTTGTAATCTGAGGTAACCCCCTTCTCTGTCCACTCTCCCACCAATGTTGGTGTCGCCCACAGACTTACTAGCCATGTCTCCTATATTCTCATCCGAATCGTTAATATAAATGACAAACAGCAGTGGACCCAGCCCCGATCCCTGTGGGACACCGCTGGTCACAGGCACAAGTAACAGGGAAAGAGTTCCAAAGGATTTTGACTCAATCGCATTGTAGATGTCCCTCCAAATCATGAGATATTGGGCGGGAGATTTTAGAAATGTGGAAGTAGCCCTTCTGTGATTGTTCCCGTAAATCCAGGATAACTCTGAGTCGGAATTACACGTCCTGTCGGGAGATCCAAGTCCGACTCAGGATCGGGAAAGGGGTTGGGTCAAACTGGAACATTCCCGAAGGCATCAGGGAGTCTGGAGCATTTCCAAGTTTAAATGGGTGGCCGTGGGCCAGGTTTCACAGAACCACGACTGTAACCTTGGTGACTTCCAGAAAAAAGGAAATGTTTGCTATTACCAATCCGTTCCGCATCACCTCTCACCCCCAATCACGTCAAAAGACTTCCAAAGCGCCGATGAGCAGCGGGAGGGGCTGAGCTCTTTCGGAGTTGTCCAATCCGATCCCAAGTAGCGAGCACAATGTGGGCGCAACGGAGAAACTGACAAAGACGTTTCCAGGGCAGAGATCCCACACACTCGGGAGAAATCCTGTCTGTTTTAAAGGCATTAGACAGAGTCTGGCACTCCCTCAGCATTGACCCTCCAACAGTGCGGCGCTCCCTCAGCACTGACCCTCCGACAGTGCGGCGCTCCCTCAGCACTGACCCTCCGACAGTGCGGCACTCCCTCAGCACTGACCCTCCGACAGTGCCCACTCCCTCAGCACTGACCCTCCGACAGTGCGGCGCTCCCTCAGCACTGACCCTCCGACAGTGCGGCGCTCCCTCAGCACTGACCCTCCGACAGTGCCCACTCCCTCAGCACTGACTCTCCGACAGTGCAGCACTCCCTCAGCACTGACCCTCTGACAGTGGCCACTACCTCAGAACTGACCCTCCGACAGTACGGCACTCCCTCAGCACTGACCCTCCGACAGTGCCCACTCCCTCCGCACTGACCCTACGACACTGCGGCACTCCCTCAGCACTGACCCTCCAACAGTGCGGCACTCCCTCAGCACTGACCCTCCGACAGTGCGGCACTCGCTCAGCACTGACCCTCCGACAGTGCAGCACTCCCTCAGCACTGACCCTCCGACAGTGAGGCGCTCCCTCAGCACTGACCCTCCGACAATGCGGCACTCCCTCAGCACTGACCCTCCGACAGTGCCCACTCCCTCAGCACTGACCCTCCGACAGTACGGCACTCCCTCAGCACTGACCCTCCGACAGTGCCCACTCCCTCAGCACTGACCCTCCGACAGTGCCCACTCCCTCAGCACTGACCCTCCGACAGTGCAGCACTCCCTCAGCACTGACCCTCCGACAGTGCGGCACTCCCTCAGCACTGACTCTCTGACAGTGCGGCACTCCCTCAGCACTGACCCTCCGACAGTGCAGCACTCCCTCCGCACTGACCCTCCGAAAGTGCAGCGCTCCCTCAGCACTGACACTCCGACAGTGCGGCACTCCCTCAGCACTGACCCTCTGACAGTGCCCACTCCCTCAGCACTGACCCTCCGACAGTGCCCACTCGCTCAGCACTGACGCTCCGACAGTGCCCACTCCCTCAGCACTGACCCTCTGACAGTGCCCACTCCCTCAGCACTGACCCTCCGACAGTGCGGTACTCTCTCAACACAGACCCTCCGACAGTGCCCACTCCCTCAGCACTGACACTCCGACAGTGCGGCACTCCCTCAGCACTGACCCTCCAATAGTGTCCACTCCCTCAGCACTGACCCTCTGACAGTGCCCACTCCCTCAGCACTGACCCTTCAACTGTGCAGCACTCCCTCAACACTGACCCTCTAACAGTGCCGCACTCCCTCAGCACTGACCCTCTGACAGTGCAGCACTCCCTCAGCACTGACCCTCCGACAGTGCAGCACTCCCTCAGCACAGACCCTCCAACTGTGCCCACTCCCTCAGCACTGACCCTCCGACAGTGCGGCACTCCCTCAGCACTGACCCTCCAACAGTGCGGCACTCCCTCAGCACTGACCCTCTGACAGTGCGGCACTCCCTCAGCACTGACCCTCCGACAGTGCCCACTCCCTCAGCACTAACCCTCCGACAGTGCGGCACTCCCTCATCACTGACCCTCCGACAGTGCAGCACTCCCTCAGCACTGACCCTCCGACAGTGCGGCACTCCCTCAGCACTGACCCTCTGACAGTGCGGCACTCCCTCAGCACTGACCCTCCGACAGTGCGGCACTCCCTCAGCACTGACCCTCCGACAGTGCAGCACTCCCTCAGCACTGACCCTCCGACAGTGCGGCACTCCCTCAGCACTGACCCTCTGACAGTGCGGCACTCCCTCAGCACTGACCCTCTCACAGTGCGGCACTCCCTCAGCACTGACCCTCTGACAGTGCCCACTCCCTCAGCACTGACCCTCTGACAGTGCGACGCTCCCTCAGCACTGACCCTCCGACAGTGCGGCACTCCCTCAGCACTGACCCTCCGACAGTGCGGCACTCCCTCAGCACTGACCCTCCGACAGTGCGGCACTCCCTCAGCACTGACCCTCTGACAGTGCGGCACTCCCTCAGCACTGACCCTCTGACAGTGCGGCACTCCCTCAGCACTGACCCTCTGACAGTGCGGCACTCTCTCAGTTCTTACAAAATTGCGAGTGTGAAACTTTTCCGAATTTGTCGTTATTGGAATGAGGTCAGTTGGGTGCACATTCTAGAATCTGAGTTCCCTGATTGTGGCTTGTTAACCTGGATCAATCAGAGAGCCCTGGCTGACAGATTGAAACAGGATGGTCCAGGGGGGTTCTGTTTACTCTGAGGGAGCTGGGTCACCGTCACAGACCCTCCACCTGTAAATAAAGGGGGACTTAGAGTTATAGAGTCATAGAGATGTACAGCGTGGAAACAGACCCTTCGGTCCAACCCGTCCATGCCGATCAGATATCCCAACACAATCTAGTCCCACCTGCCAGCACCCGGCCCATATCCCTCCAAACCCTTCCTATTCATATACCCATCCAAATGCCTCTTAAATGCTGTCATTGTACCAGCCTCCACCACTTCCCCTGGCAGCTCATTCCATACACGTACCACCCTCTGCATGATCTTTCCCCTCTCACCCTAAACCTATGTCCCTCTAGTTCTGGACTCCCCCATCCCAGGGAAAAGACCTTGTCTATTTACCCTATCCATGCTCCTCATGACATTATAAACCTCTATAAGGTCACCCCTCAGCCTCCGACGCTCCAGGGAAAACAGTCCCAGCCTGTTCAGCCTCTCCCTGTAGCTCAAACCCTCCAACCCTGGCAACATCCTTGTAAATCTTTTCTGAACCCTTTCACGTTTCACAACATCTTTCCGATAGGAAGGAGACCAGAATTGCACGCAATATTCCAACAGTGGCCTCACCAATGTCCTGTACAGCTGCAACATGACCTCCCAACTCCTGTACTCAATACTCTGACCAATAAAGGAAAGCATACCAAAAGCCTTCTTCACTATCCTATCTACCTGCGACTCCACTTTCAAGGAACTATGAACCTGCACTAATAGGTCTCTTTGTTCAGCAACACTCCCCAGGACCTTACCATTAAGTGTATAAGTCTTGCTAAGATTTGCTTTTCCAAAATGCAGCACCTTGCATTTATCTGAATTAAACTCCATCTGCCACTTCTCAGCCCATTGGCCCATCTGGTCCAGATCCTGTTGTAATCTGAGGTAACCCTCTTCACTGTCCACCACACCTCCAATTTTGGTGTCATCTGTAAACTTACTAACTGTACCTCTTATGCTCGCATCCAAATCATTTATGTAAATGACAAAAAGTAGACGGCCCAGCACCGATCCTTGTGACACTCCACTGGTCACAGGCCTCCAGACTGAAAAACAACCCTCCACCACAACCTTCTGTCTTCTATCTTTGAGCCAGTTCTGTATCCAAATGGCTAGTTCTCCCTCTATTCCATGAGATCTAACCTTGCTAATCAGTCTCCCATGGGGAGCCTTGCCGAACGCCTTACTGAAGTCCATTTGGATCACATCTACTGCTCTGACCTCATTAATCTTCTTTGTTACTTCTTCAAAAACTCAATCAAGTTTGTGAGACATGATTTTCCACGCACAAAGCCATGTTGACTATCCCTAATCAGTCCTTGCCTTTCCAAGTACACGTACACCCTGTCCCTCAGGATTCCCTCCAACAACTTGCCCACCACCGAGGTCAGGCTCACTGGTCTATAGTTCCCTGGCTTGACCTTACCATCTTTCTTAAACAGTGGCATCACATTAGCCAACCCCCAGTCTTCCGGCACCTCACCTGTGACTATCGATGATACAAATATCTCAGCAAGAGGCCCAGCAATCACTTCTCTAGCTTCCCACAGAGTTCTTGGGTACACCTGATCAGGTCCTGGGGATTTATCCACCTTTAACCGTTTGAAGACATCCAGCACTTCCTCCTCTGTAATCTGGACACTTTGCAAGGTGTCACCATCTATTTCCCTACAGTCTATATCTTCCATTTCCTTTTCCACAGTAAATACTGATGCAAAATATTCATTTAGTATCGCCCCCATTTTCTGTGGCTCCACACAAAGGCCGCCTTGCTGATCTTTGAGGGGTGAAAAATGTGGTGCTGGAAAAGCGCAGCAGGTCAGGCAGCATCCAGGGAACAGGAGAATCGACGTTTTGGGCATAAGCCCTTCTTCAGGAATGAGGAGGGTGTGCCAAGCAGGCTGAGGTAAAAGGTAGGGAGGAGGGACTTGGGGGAGGGGTGTTGGGAATGCGATAGGTGGAAGGAGGTCAAGGTGAGGGTGATAGGCCGGAGAGGGGGTGGGGGTGGAGAGGTCAGGAAGAAGATTGCAGGTTAGGAAGGCGGTGCTGAGTTCGAGGGTTGGGACTGAGACAAGGTGGGGGGAGGGGAAATGAGGATCTTTGAGGGGCCCTATTCTCTCTCTAGTTACCCTTTTGTCGTTAATATATTTGTAAGAACCCTTTGGATTATCCTTAATTCTATTTGCCAAAGCTGTCTCATGTCCCCTTTTTGCCCTCCTGATTTCCCTCTTAAGTATACTCCTACTGCCTTTATGATTAGATTAGATTACTTACAGTGTGGAAACAGGCCCTTCGGCCCAACAAGTCCACACCGCCCCGCCGAAGCGCAACCCACCCATACCCCTACATTTACCCCTTACCTAACACTACAGGCAATTTAGCATGGCCAATTCACCTGACCTGCACATCTTTGGACTGTGGGAGGAAACCGGAGCACCCGGAGGAAACCCACGCAGACATGGGGAGAACGTGCAAACTCCACACAGTCAGTCGCCTGAAGCGGGAATTGAACCCGGGTCTCTAGCGCTGTGAGGCAGCAGTGCTAACCACTGTGCCACCGTGTCGCCCACCTTCTACTCTTCTAAGGATTCACTTGATCTATCCTGTCGATACCTGACATGTGGTTCCTTCTTTTTCTTAACCAAGCCCTCAATTTCTTCAGTCATCCATCATTCCCTATACCTACCAGCCTTCCCTTTCACCCTGACAGGAATATACTTTCTCTGGATTCTCATTATCTCATTTCTGAAGGCTTCCCATTTTCCAGCCGTCCCATTACCTGCGAACATCTGCCTCCAATCAGCTTTCGCAAGTTCTTGCCTAATACCGTCAAAACTGGGGACTTGATGACGCGAGTGTGGATTTATTTCTGAATTCGTTGATCTGTGAATTGCGAGACTGAGTCAATGAGTGATTTGGGAATGTGCATTGAATTCGGGACCTGATGGTTTTGGAAGTGCCTTGGGGGGGGAGATTCAGAAAAAGGAAGAAGTTGGGATCTTTAGTGACATCATCAGCCCCCCCCCCCTCTCCCTCCCTCCCCCCCCCACAACACCGTGTGTTACCCCCAAGCCACTTTGCCAGGGAGTTCCAAATCAACATGTGACACCCACTCTTAACGGAGTGGTCAAGAGTGAGGGACTGGAAGAGCGAATGGAGTCAGTGAAAGAGTGAGTGTGGAAATGAACGAGAAAATGGGCGAGAGGACGAAGGGTCAAGGTGCGTTGAAGAGGAATAGGAGGGCCCAGGGCAAAGTGAACCCGCCAGGACAGGGTGAGGGAGAGAGAGAGAGGGAGCAGGACGCAGGTTAAACCGAGCGAGAGGTGACGGTGAGGGAGACAGAGGAGGAATTATTGCCAGAGAAACTCCGGCTGAGATTCCTCAGGTGTGTCACCCGCACCAACCAACCACACCGCCCCGTGGCCCAACATTTCAACTCCCCCTCCCACTCTGCCGAGGACATGCAGGTCCTGGGCCTCCTTCACCCCGCTCCCTCACCACCAGACGCCTGGAGGAGGAACGCCTCATCTTCCGCCTCGGGACCCTCCAACCCCAGGGCATTAATGTTGACTTCACCAAGTTTCCTCATTTCCCCTCCCCCCACCTCACCCCAGTTCCAAACTTCCAGCTCAGCACCGCCCTCGTGACCTGTCCTACCTGCCAATCTCCCTTCCCACCAATCCACTCCACCCTCCCCTCTGACCTATCACCTTTACCCCCACCTCCATCCTCCTATTCCACTCTCAACTACCTTCTCCCCATCCCCAACCCCCTCCCGTTGATCTCTCAACCCCCGAGGCACCCAGCCCCATGCCTGATGAAGGGCTTATGCCCGAAACGTCGATTCTCCTGCTCCTCGGATGCTGCCTGACCTGCTGTGCTTTTCCAGCAACACACTCTCGACTCTGATCTCCAGCATCTGCAGTCCTCACTTTTTCCACATGGATCGAGGTGGGACCAGTCACTCCCAGGGGAAACACAGAAGGAAGGGGACATTAAAGGGAGAGATTTTGCCCTCTTGAACCTCCCACCTCCCCCCCGTTCGATATAATCACGGATCATTACTTAACTCCAACCCCAATCCCACCTTCCCCTTGGTTGTATCTTAATCAATTCCAGTCGATTTATCATGTATGAGATCGCAATTCATTTACCCGCTCAGGGTGTGTCACTGGCTGCATCAGTGGCTATTTCCTGTCCCTAATTGCCCCTTGAGAAGGTGAAGTCTCCCCTTAATGAAGGGGCAGTGCTCCAAACGGTCGTGATTTCAATAAACCTGTTGGACTATAACCTGTGATTTCTTCCTTCCTGACCCGCTGCAGTCCATGTGCTGTAGGGTAGACCCACAATGTCCCTGAGGGAGGGAATCCCAGGATTCTGACCCAGGAAGGAACGGCTGATATATTTCCAAGTCGGGAGGGTGAGGGGCTCGGAGGGGAACATGCAGGGGGGGGGTTGGTGTTCCCATGTACCTGCTGCCCCTTGTCCTTCTAGATGGAAGTGGCCGTGGGTTTGGAAGGTGCTGCCTGAGGGTCTTTGGTTAATCCGTGATTCTACCCCGAAGCGCTCAGCCGGAAAATCCTTGACCGTGGAGTACAACGTCTTCGCCCATGACTGTCACTGTCATGTGATCCACAATTCCCTGTTTTCTCTCGATCTCCCTTTGTTGAATCGTGTCATTATGTGGGTAATCTTTGGGCACTGCTCCAGAGTCGATAGGATCTTGGAAGATGACCGTGGATTTTGTGGCCCACTTCGTTCTGGGATGTCGGTTATCAGATCCTGGGGATTTACCAGCCTTCAATCCCATCAATTTCTCCAACTCCCTCTCTGCACGGAAACAGACTTCCTTCTGTCCCTCTCTCTCTCTGTCTTCCCTGTCATTCCTGGGATATTATTTGAGTCACCATTTGAAGCAAAGTACACATTTAGTTTTGCAGCCATTGTTTTGCTGTCCATTATAAATTGCTCCTGTTTCTGTCTGTGATAGAGAAATGTATCATACACTCTGCGGGCCAACCTGTTCTTGCTGACCCAGATATCCTAACCTAATCTAGTCCCATTTGCCAGCACTTGGCCCATATCCCTCTAACCCCTTCCTATTCATGTCCCCATCCAGATGCCTTTTAAATGCTGTCATTGTACCAGCCTCCACCACTTCCTCTGGCAGCTCATTCCATACACGTACCACCCTCTGGGGGAAAAAGTTGCCCCTTAGGTCTCTTTTATAACTTTCCCCTCTCACCCTAAACCTATGTCCCTCTAGTTCTGGACTCCCCCACCCCAGGGAAAAGACCTTGTCTGTTTACCCTATCCAGGCCCCTCGTGGTTTTATAAACCTCTATAAGGTCTCTCATCAGCCTCCGACGCTCCAGGGAAAACAGCCCCAGCCTGTTCAGCCTCTCCCTGTAGCTCAGACCCTCCAATCCTGGCAACATCCTTGTAAATCTTAAGGATTGTCTTTCGCACATTTTGTGCCCCAGTCCAATGGTTTCTTTTTTTCCCTGTTTGATTCTGAGCAGAGAGAATGAGTGAGAGTGAGAGACCAAGAAACAGACAATACTGGAGAGAGAGAGAAAGACAGAGAGAAAGAGAGAGACAGAGGAAGAGAGAAAGACAGAGAGAAAGAGAGACAGAGAGAGACAGAGAGAGAGAGAGACAGAGAAAAAGAGAGAGAGACAGGCAGATGGAAATACATGTGGCAGATCAGATGGGAACAGCAACAGAAAGATGCAGTGAGGGAGCACCTGAGAGAGATAGAGACACGAGAGAGAGATAGAGAGAGAAATAGACAGAGAGAGAGGGAGAGAGAGAGAGAAAAATAGACAGAGAGAGAGAGGGAGAGAGGGAGAGAAATAGACAGAGAGAGAGAGAGAAATAGACAGAGAGAGAGAGAGAAATAGACAGAGAGAGAGGGAGAGAGAGAGAGAAATCGACAGAGAGAGAGAGCGGGAGAGAGAGAGGGAGAGAGGGAGAGAGAGAGAGAGAGGAATAGACAGAGAGAGAGAGGGAGAGAGGGAGAGAAATAGACAGAGAGAGAGAGAAATAGACATAGAGAAATATAGACAGAGAGAGAGATGGAGAGAGAGGGAGAGAGAGAGAGAGAGAGAGGGAGATGGAGAGAAAGAAAGAGAAATAGAGAGAGATAGAGCTAGAGAAAGAAATAGACAGAGAGAGAAATAAAAAGATAACAAGAGAAAGAGGTGCAAAGAGAGAGACATGGCAACAGAGGGTCAGTGGAGAGACTACAGAGAGAAAACGATAGAGAGAGACATTGCCAGTGTGTGTGTGAGAGAGAGAGAAACAGAGAGACACAGACATCGAGCAGAAGATAAAGACTGACAGAGAAACAAAGACACCGAGGAAGGAGACAGAGAGAGAGGGATGTGAGTGAGTGTGTGAGAGAGAGGAGGTTGCTGAAACAAACGATACATATTCAGGGCTTGAGCCAATGTGACGCTGTACAATGTGCTGTCCGACCAGCAGAGGGGGCAAGCTGCCAACTCAGGCACCACACTCAACAGGACCAAGAATCACAGGCACCGATCACTGGGGGAGGGGGGTAAAGGGTTAATCCCCTTCACTAGGAACAGGCTGCCCTGTGTCTGTCACTGGGGGAGGAGGAGGGTAAAGGGTTAATCCCCTTCACTAGGAACAGGCTGCCCTGTGTCTGTCACTGGGGGAGGGGGAGGATAAAGGGTTAATCGCCTTCACTAGGAACAGGCTGCCCTGTGTCTGTCACTGGGGGAGGGGGGTAAAGGGTTAATCCCCTTCACTAGGAACAGGCTGCCCTGTGTCTGTCACTGGGGGAGGGGGGTAAAGGGTTAATCCCCTTCACTAGGAACAGGCTGCCCTGTGTCTGTCACTGGGGGAGGGGGGTAAAGGGTTAATCCCCTTCACTAGGTACAGGCTGCCCTGTGTCTGTCACTGGGGGGGAGGGGGGTAAAGGGTTAATCCCCTTCACTAGGAACAGGCTGCCCTGTGTCTGTCACTGGGGGGGAGGGGGGTAAAGGGTTAATCCCCTTCACTAGGAACAGGCTGCCCTGTGTCTGTCACTGGGGGAGGGGGAAAAGGGTTAATCCCCTTCACTAGGAACAGGCTGCCCTGTGTCTGTCACTGGGGGAGGAGGAGGGTAAAGGGTTAATCCCCTTCACTAGGAACAGGCTGCCCTGTGTCTGTCACTGGGGGAGGGGGAAAAGGGTTAATCCCCTTCACTAGGAACAGGCTGCCCTGTGTCTGTAACTGGGGGGGAGGGGGGTAAAGGGTTAATCCCCTTCACTAGGAACAGGCTGCCCTGTGTCTGTAACTGGGGGAGGGGGGTAAAGGGTTAATCCCCTTCACTAGGAACAGGCTGCCCTGTGTCTGTCACTGGGGGAGGAGGAGGGTAAAGGGTTAATCCCCTTCACTAGGAACAGGCTGCCCTGTGTCTGTCACTGGGGGGGAGGGGGGTAAAGGGTTAATCCCCTTCACTAGGAACAGGCTGCCCTGTGTCTGTAACTGGGGGAGGGGGGTAAAGGGTTAATCCCCTTCACTAGGAACAGGCTGCCCTGTGTCTGTCACTGGGGGAGGAGGAGGGTAAAGGGTTAATCCCCTTCACTAGGAACAGGCTGCCCTGTGTCTGTAACTGGGAGGGACGGGGGTAAAGGGTTAATCCCCTTCACTAGGAACAGGCTGCCCTGTGTCTGTAACTGGGGAGTGGCAGCAGAAGAGGTTAATGTTCCCATTGAGCATCTATAAACTAATTGCAGGCCAGGGGATTTGGAGTTCTGTCCTGTTGCTCTCTCTGCTATCTCTCTCTTTCCCTGTCTCCCTCTGTCGGAGTGAATATCCTGTCGCTCTCTCTCTCTCTCTCAATGTGCATTCAATCTATTGAGCAATAGAAGCCAGTAAGTGAGAGAGGCAGGGATCACTGGTGAGTTCCCAGAATATCAACTGGCTCATTGCCATTTCGATTAGACTGGCTGGGAGGGACACAATCCCAGAGCCCTCTTATTGTTCAGTGAATGGGAAGGCAAGGAGGGATCCTGTGGGTGTGTGTATAACCTTCTGGATCACCTCGAGAAACATTCTCAACATGCTCACTGCTCCCCACCAATATGTGAGCAGACATTTCAAGCAACCTGAACTTAGTCTGGACTCAGTCTGGTTTCAATGTGAAGTTAATCTGGACTCAGTGTGGAGTTAATCTGGACTCAGTCTGAACTCAATGTAGAGCTAATCTGGACTCAGTCTGGACTCAGCGTGGAGTTAATCTGGACTCAGTAAGATGAGCAGGGTGAGAGAGAGAGAGAAAGAGAGGGAGAGGGAGCAGGTGAGAGAGGGAGCAAGGTTGGGGGGAGGGAGAGATGGGGGAGTAAGGGGAAAGAGAGAGTGGGGGGAGAGAGAGAGAGAGGGAGGGAGAGAGATGGAGCGAGGAGGGAAAGAGGGAGGGAGAGAAAGAGGGAGCGAGGAGGGAAAGAGAGAGAGGGAGGGAGAGAGGGAGGGAGAGAGGGAGGGAGAGAGGGGGGGAGAGAGGGAGGGAGAGAGGGGGGGAGAGAGGGAGGGAGAGAGGGGGGAGAGAGGGAGGGAGAGAGGGGGGGAGAGAGGGAGGGAGAGAGGGAGGGAGAGAGGGAGGAGAGAGGGAAGGAGAGAGGGGGGAGAGAGGGAGGGAGAGAGGGAGGGAGAGAGGGAAGGAGAGAGGGGGGAGAGAGGGAGGGAGAGAGGGAGGGAGAGAGGGGGGAGAGAGGGAGGGAGAGAGGGGGGAGAGAGGGAGGGAGAGAGAGCGGGGAGAGAGAGCGCGGGGAGAGAGAGCGCGCGGGAGAGAGAGCAGGGAGAGAGAGAGAGAGGAGCGAGAGAGAGAGCGGGGAGAGAGCAGGGAGAGAGAGAGAGCGGGGAGAGAGAGAGGGAGCGAGAGAGAGCGGGGAGAGAGAGAGAGGGAGCGAGAGAGAGCGGGGAGAGAGGGAGCGAGAGAGAGCGTGGAGAGAGAGAGCAGGGAGAGAGAGAGTGCGGGGAGAGAGAGGGTGCGAGAGAGAGCAGGGAGAGAGAGCGGGGAGAGAGTGCGGGGAGAGAGTGCGGGGAGAGAGAGGGTGCGAGAGAGAGCAGGGAGAGAGAGAGCGGGGAGAGAGAGCGGGGAGAGAGTGCGGGGAGAGAGTGCGGGGAGAGAGAGGGTGCGAGAGAGAGCAGGGAGAGTGCGGGGAGAGAGAGTGAGGGGAGAGAGAAAGCAGGGAGAGCGCGGGGAGAGAGAGCAGGGAGAGAGAGGGTGCGAGAGAAAGCAGGGAGAGAGAGCGGAGAGAGAGAGGGAGAGAGGGAGCGAGAGAGAGCAGGGAGAGAGAGAGAGAGAGACAGAGCTGCCCAGGTTGTGATGGACAGTAAAATGAGGTGAGCCAGCCACTAGTGAGTGAGTTCCCCTGGACTGGACCGGACCCTGATCCTGAACTGGGATGGGGAGGAGAGAGGGACAGGAAGGTTGGGAAAGGGGAAGATTGGGGCTTTGGGATGTCGGGGGCGAGATTCCCGAGAGCTGGGAAGGCAATGCCAGTTCTCAGACCCAGGATAGGACTGCCATTTCAGGAAGGCCACTCCCCTCTGTGCCCAGGAGTGAGAGAGAGAGAGTGTGGGTGAGTGAGAGAGAGTGTGAGTGAGTGAGAGAGAGAGAGTGAGAGTGTGAGTGAGAGAGTGTCAGTGAGTGAGAGAGAGAGAGAGAGAGACGGTGAAGGTGGGGACAGGGGAGGAGCGAAGGAGACTCAGTGCACAATTCCCTCAGCCAAACCCACCTCTTTCCTGCTGCCAGTCAGTCCAATAATAAATCAGCAGCAAACTGGGGAAGTCCCTCCGTGCTATTTTCTTTCACTTTAACTTCCGACGCGTTCATTGTGAATTTGTACTGAGTGTGTGTGTGTGTGTGTGTGAGAGAGAGAGAGACGGAGAGCGAGAGAGAAAAACAGAGTGAGAGTCAGAAAAAGAGACAAACAGAGGGAGAAAGACAGAGACACACAGAAAGACAGACAGAGAAACAGAGAGATAGAGAGAGGGGAAAGACAGAGATAGAGACAGAGAAACAGAGAGCAAGAGAGAGAAAGACAGAGAGTGGGAGAGACGGAGAGAGAGAGAGAGAAACAGAGAGCAAGAGAGAGAAAGAGAGTGGGAGACAGAGAGAGAGAAAGAGAGGAGAGATAAACAGATAGAGAAAGAAAGAGACTGGGAGAGACAGAGAGAGAGTGAAAAAGGCAGAGAGAGAAACAAGGAGAAAGAGAGAAAAAGATAGAGACAGAGAGAAGGAGAGAGTCGAAGAGAGGAATAGAGAGAGAGACAGAGAGGAGAGAGCAAGAAAATAGAGAGAGAGAGGAGACCGAGAGAGAATTACAGACATAGGAGAGTGAGAGAGAGAGAGGGGGACAGAGAACTAAAGAGATACAGAGAGAGCGAGATTAACAGAGTCACAGAGTCAGAGAACTAATGAGATACAGAGAGAGAGATTGAGACAGAGAGAGAGAGACAGAGACAGAGAAATAGAGAGAGAGAGAGAGAAAAACAGAAAGAGACAGACAGGGACAGAGAGAAGCAGAGAGAGAGAGAGTGAGAGAGAGAGAGAGACGGAGAGATACTGTCTGAGCTGGAGGTCTTGCTGTTTGAGGTGGAGGTTACCTGAGGAACTCTCTCTGCTGTGTGGGCTGACCGGCTCGTGCCCCATGTTCCCACAGACTCGGGCACAATTAACCCCTTCATCGCCAGCTGTGCCAGCCTACTGACCCCTCTGTCTGTGTGTGTGTGTGGGTGGGTGTGTGTGTGGGTGTCTGGGCAGCAGAGAGAGCGGGCTGGCCGGTATCCCCCCCGAGAGAAGGTAGCACCTCTCCCCGTACCCTCTCACCCCACGCCCCGTGACCCGCTCCTCGACCCCCTGCCCGCTCCCATGTGCGTGGACCCCTGCTGCCTGACCCCCACCGCTGGACTCCTAGCGCCCCCTGCTGCCGGGCGCATGGAAGGGCAGACCGCTGCCCCCCTGGACCTGAGGATGCGGAGGGCGGAGGATGGGGTGGAGGCCGGGGGGGCCCACTGGGTGGGGCGCTGCAGGAGGAGGCCCAGGGCCCGCCAGGAGGGGGCGCCGGAGCCCCCGGCCAGAGGGGGAGGGGGCGAGGAGACACCCCCCCAGGGGGGGAGGGCGAGAGATGGGACCCGCATCCCCTTGCCCCCCAGGAAGAGGCCCTACCGCCAGGCCGAGGAGGGGAAGACCCCCATTGCTCGCGAGGAGGAGGAGAGCCGTCACGCGCCGCCCCCTGCGGTCGAACAGCTGGAGCTGCCCAGGCTAAAATTGGAACCTGGGGTGTCCCCCTTCTGCCAGCGTGGATCAAGGACCCCTTTCCTCTTGCCCACGTCCAATGGATACCCCCTGGTGGAGTCCATCTACCTGCCCTACGCACTCCAGCTCCCATACTACCCAGGTAAGGAATGTGGGGAGGGAGGCTCTTCAGCAATGTGGGGCGGCGCAGAGGCGGCTGTCTCCCCGTTGGTGGGTGGGGGGTGGTGAGGGGAGTTGGCGGGGGAGGGCGGTGGGTTTTATTTTACCCAGTGGTGTGGTGTGGGGGGGGAGGCGGGCGAAGAGCTAGCCCCGACAGGATCTGACCCCCCTCAGGAACGTCACCCGCTCCACCCTCGCGCCCCACACACACACACCCAACCCTGAAAGGAGAGAGAAAAACGGGCGTGCGTGCTCCCCTGCGATGCCACCGCAGCCCATCAGCTTGCCCCAGTCCCGCGGGGCGGAAACCGAGAGACCCTTCGGCCCCATCCGTCTGTGCTGACCTAGTTTGTCTGAGCTGAGCTGGGCGGGTGGGAGTTTGAGGTGAGAGAGGGGATGTTTGTGGATGTGGTGCCAATCCAGAGGGGAGGCTGCTTTGTCCCTGGATGGTGCTATTCTGTGTCTCTTGGGTGACAGCAGAGACAGGAGAAGGGGAGAGTTATTTCACGGCTGGGGTCAGAGGTAATCCCTGTCAGAGTTCAGGTCACCCCTTCCCTCGCCCTCCCCCACCCACTCCCACAAGAACGGGGTAGGGGGGAGGGAGCAGGGGAGCTGAGAGAAGTGAGAGTAAACGAGGTGATCATGGAGACAGAGCAGCAACGTGAGAACGACAGAGAGAGAGAGATAGAGAGAAAGGAGGACAGAGAGAGAGGGAGAGATGCAGAGAGAGTGCAAATCAATGAGAGAGAGAGAGTGTGTGTGAGGGAGAAGTGTAGAGAAAGAAAGACAGAGCCAGAGGCATCAGGAAAGAGGAGACACAGGGTGGGAGTCGGAAATGCACAGGGAGAGAGAGGGTGAGAGAGAGAGAGGGATAGAGAGAAAGGGAGATAGAGGAAGAGAGGGGGAGGGGGGGAGAGAGAGAGAGCGAGAGAGGAAGAAGGGGAGAGAGAGGGAGAGAGAAAGGGAGAGTGAGGAAGAGAGGGGGGAGAGAGAGAGGGAGAGGGGGAGAGAGAGCGAGAGGGGGAGAGAGGGAGAGAGAAAGGGAGAGTGAGGAAGAGAGGGATAGAGAAAAAGAGAGGGAGAGACAGAGAGGGAGAGA